>NW_025746011.1:157500-198313 GCF_021184085.1 Oncorhynchus gorbuscha | reverse complement strand
GGAGAACAGATTAGAATAGAGGAGAACAGATTAGAATAGAGCAGAACAGATTTAGAATAGAGCAGAACAGATTAGAGCAGAACAGATTAGAGCAGAACAGAGCAGAACAGAACAGAACAGATTAGAACAGAGAGATTAGAACGATTAGAACAGAGCAGATTAGAACAGATTAGAGCAGAGCAGATTATAACAGATTAGAGCAGAGCAGATTATAACAGATTAGAGCAGAACAGATTAGAACAGAACAGATTAGAACAGAACAGATTAGAACAGAAGATTAGAACAGATTAGAACAGAGCAGATTAGAACAGATTAGAATAGAGCAGAACAGATTGAACAGAGCAGAATAGAGTAGAACGGTTAGAATGAGCAGAGGCAGAACATATTAGAATAGAGCAGAAGAGATTAGAATGAGCAGAACAGATTAGACAGAGCAGAGCAGAACAGATTAGAGCAGAACAGATTAGAGCAGAACAAATTAGAAGCAGAACAGATTAGAACAGATTAGAATAGAGCAGAACAAATTAGAGCAGAACAGATTAGAGCAGAACAGATATTAGAATAGAGCAGAACAGAGCAGAACAGATTAGAATAGAGCAGAACAGAGCAGAACAGAGCAGAACAGATTAGAGCAGAACAGAGCAGAACAGATTAGCAGAACAGATTAGAGCAGAACAGAGAAGAACAGATTAGAACAGAACAGATTAGAATAGAGCAAAACAGATTAGAGAGCAGAACAGAGCAGAACAGATTAGAACAGATTAGAATAGAGCAGAACAGATTAGAATAGAGTAGAATAGGCAGAACAGAGCAGAACAGATTAGAATAGAGCAGAACAGAGCAGAACAGATTAGAGCAGAACAGAACAGATTAGAACAGAAGATTAGAGCAGAGCAGATTATAACATATTAGAGCAGATAGATTAGAACAGATTAGAAGAGAAGATTAGAACATATTAGAACAGAGCAGATTAGAACAGATTAGACCAGAGCAGATTAGAACAGATTAGAGCAGAACAGATTAGAACAGAGCAGATTAGAACAGATTAGAGCAGAGCAGATTAGAACAGATTAGAGCAGAACAGAGCAGAACAGATTAGAACAGAATAGAATAGAGCAGAACAGATTAGAATAGAGCAGAACAGATTAGAATAGAGCAGATTAGAACAGATTAGAATAGAGCAGAACAGATTAGAATAGATTAGAGCAGAACAGATTAGAATAGAGCAGAGCAGAACAGATTAGAATAGAGCAGAACAGATTAGAATAGAGCAGAACAGATTAGAACAGAGAAGATTAGAACAGATTAGAACAGAGCAGATTAGAACAGATTAGAATAGAGCAGAACAGATTGGAGCAGAGCAGAACAGATTAGAATAGAGCAGAACAGATTAGAATAGAGCAGAACAGATTAGAATAGAACAGAACAGAACAGATTAGAATAGAGCAGAACAGATTAGAATAGAGCAGAACAGATTAGAATAGAACAGAACAGAACAGATTAGAATAGAGCAGAACAGATTAGAGCAGAACAGATTAGAGCAGAGCAGAACAGAGCAGAACAGATTAGAATAGAGCAGAACAGATTAGAATAGAGTAGAGCAGAACAGATTAGAATAGAGCAGAACAGATTAGAATAGAGCAGAACAGATTAGAATAGAGCAGAACAGATTAGAGCAGAACAGATTAGAGCAGAACAGATTAGAGCAGAACAGATTATAGAGCAGATTAGCAGAACAGATTAGAATAGAGCAGAACAGATTAGAATAGAGCAGAACAGAGCAGAACAGATTAGAACAGAACAGATTAGAACAGAGATCTTTGGGGACAAAGCAGGATGCAGCACTCACAACACTCCTCAGTCTACTACAGTATACTACTGTCACCATATCTCTTCATGGTGGGGATCCAAAAGGGTTGTCCTGTTCTGGTTCCGTTTAGAGAACACTAACAGTTAGTATGACGACCGGCTGGCTGGCTGTCTGATTGGTGCCAGAGTCAGAGTAGCAGTAATGTCTGGTGTTCTCTCAGGCCAGCTGGTATTATCTCTTGGACCAGGACGGGGCTGTGAGAGAGAGGGTCAGGAGCAGGGGTAATGTCCTGGTGTCCTCTCGGGCCAGCTGGTATCTCTTGGACCAGGACAGGGCTGTGAGAGAGAGTCAGTAGCAGGGGAGAGGGTCTGGAGGGATGTGGGGCGTTGCCTGATGCAGCAGAAGCTCGCTCATCACTCCTGTCTGCTCCCACCACGGGGGCCTCTGGACCCACAAACACAAACTCTGTGGTACATCCTCTGTACAGCCACTGCTGCTGCCGCTGCCCTCGTCACCTGGAGAGAGCAGAGGAGAGGAGACGACAGACAGACAGACCAGAGAGAGAGAGGAGACAGACAGACGACAGAGAGAGAGAGAGACAGACAGACAGACAGACAGACAGACAGACAGACAGACAGACAGACAGACAGACAGACAGACAGACAGACAGACAGACAGACAGACAGACAGACAGACAGACAGACAGACAGACAGACAGACAGACAGACAGACAGACAGACAGAGACAGAGACAGACAGACAGACAGACGAGACAGACAGACAGGATAAGTGCGGTTCCAAACAGATTATTCTGACTGAATTTTCTGGGCCATTCCCTGACCACAAAGCCCCTATTTTATTTGCATGGACGTTTATCCTCCTACTTTGAAGAAAGAAATAAAATAAAAAATGCTTTTTGGTTGTAATGAGGCAATGCAGACAGAAAAATGTCATATTACTATAATATGAGGTTGAAATAACACTGAAAATTGTTCAATTATCATAATGTCCTTTTAGTGTAAGCATTTCAGCCTGTTCAGGTGGAAATTAGTTTTTAATTTTTTTAAAAGTTTTACCCACAGTATGGTATCACAATTTGATCTGATTATTCTGACCAATTATTCTGACCACATATTTTATTTGCATACGTATCCTCCTACTTTGAAGGGGTTTTATAAATAATAGATTTATTTAAAAAACAAAAGTACATGTCGTTCTTGGTGCTGGACAACGGTCTTTAACAGAGGCTGGAGTCAGGTCACGTCCAACAGTCTCCTGAGGGGCAGTCAAGTCTACCATCAGTCCCTCTCCTCTCTACCATCAGCCCCTCTCCTCTCTACCATCAGCCCCTCTCCTCTCTACCATCAGCCCCTCTCCTCTCTACCATCAGCCCCTCTCCTCTCTACCATCAGCCCCTCTCCTCTCTACCATCAGGCCCTCTCCTCTCTACCATCAGCCCCTCTCCTCTCTACCATCAGCCCCTCTCCTCTCTATCAACAGCCCCTCTCCTCTCTACCATCAGCCCCTCTCCTCTCTACCATCAGCCCCTCTCCTCTCTACCATCAGCCCCTCTCCTCTCTACCATCAGCCCCTCTCCTCTCTACCATCAGCCCCTCTCCTCTCTACCATCAGCCCCTCTCCTCTCTACCATCAGCCCCTCTCCTCTCTACCATCAGCCCCTCTCCTCTCTACCATCAGGCCCTCTCCTCTCTACCATCAACCCCTCTCCTCTCTACCATCAGCCCCTCTCCTCTCTACCATCAGCCCCTCTCCTCTCTACCATCAACCCCTCTCCTCTCCTCTCTACCATCAGCCCCTCTCCTCTCTACCATCAACCCCTCTCCTCTCCTCTCTACCATCAGCCCCTCTCCTCTCTACCATCAGCCCCTCTCCTCTCTAATATCAGCCCCTCTCCTCTCTAACATCAGCCCCTCTCCTCTCTACCATCAGCCCCTCTCCTCTCTACCATCAGCCCCTCTCCTCTCTACCATCAGGCCCTCTCCTCTCTACCATCAGGCCCTCTCCTCTCTACCATCAGCCCCTCTCCTCTCTACCATCAGCCCCTCTCCTCTCCTCTCTACCATCAGCCCCTCTCCTCTCTACCATCAGCCCCTCTCCTCTCCACCATCAGCACCTCTCCTCTCTACCATCAGCCCCTCTCCTCTCTACCATCAGGCCCTCTCCTCTCTACCATCAGCCCCTCTCCTCTCTACCATCAGGCCCTCTCCTCTCTACCATCAGGCCCTCTCCTCTCTACCATCAGCCCCTCTCCTCTCTACCAACAGCCCCTCTCTCTCTATCAACAGCCCCTCTCCTCTCTACCATCAGCCCCTCTCCTCTCTACCATCAGCCCCTCTCCTCTCTACCATCAGCCCCTCTCCTCTCTACCATCAGCCCCTCTCCTCTCTACCATCAGCCCCTCTCCTCTCTACCATCAGCCCCTCTCCTCTCTACCATCAGCCCCTCTCCTCTCTACCATCAGCCCTCTCCTCTCTACCATCAGCTCCTCTCCTCCTACAATCAGCCCCTCTCCTCTCTACCATCAGACCCTCTCCTCTCTACCATCAGCCCTCTCCTCTCTACCATCAGCTCCTCTCCTCTCTACCATCAGCCCCTCTCCTCTCTACCATCAACCCCTCTCCTCTCTACCATCAGCCCCTCTCCTCTCTACCATCAGCCCCTCTCCTCTCTACCATCAACCCTCTCCTCTCCTCTCTACCATCAGCCCCTCTCCTCTCTACCATCAACCCCTCTCCTCTCCTCTCTAACATCAGCCCCTCTCCTCTCCTCTCTACCATCAGGCCCTCTCCTCTCTACCATCAGCCCCTCTCCTCTCTACCATCAGCCCTCTCCTCTCTACCATCAGCCCCTCTCCTCTCTACCATCAGCCCTCTCCTCTCCTCTCTACCATCAGGCCCTCTCCTCTCTACCATCAGCCCCTCTCCTCTCTACCATCAGTCCCCCTCCTCTCTACCATCAGCCCCTCTCCTCTCTACCATCAGCCCCTCTCCTCTCAACCATCAGGCCCTCTCCTCTCTACCATCAGCCCCTCTCCTCTCTACCATCAGCCCCTCTCCTCTCTACCATCAGCCCCTCTCCTCTCTACCATCAACCCCTCTCCTCTGTCACACTGATCTCAGCCTCCTCTCTACCATCAGCCCCTCTCCTCTGTCACACTGATCTCAGCCTCCTCTCTACCATCAGCCCCTCTCCTCTCTACCATCAGCCGCTCTTCTCTGATTTTGACAGTGTGTTATATAGACTGATTTAGACAGTGTGTTATATAGACAGTTTGTTATATAGACTGATTTAGACAGTGTGTTATATAGACTGATTTAGACAGTGTGTTATATAGACTGATTTAGACAGTGTGTTATATAGACAGTGTGTCATATGGACAGTGTGTCATATAGACTGATTTAGACAGTGTGTTATATAGACTGGTTTAGACAGTGTGTTATATAGACTGATTTAGACAGTGTGTTATATAGACTGATTTAGACAGTGTGTTATATAGACTGATTTAGACAGTGTATTATATAGACTGATTTAGACAGTGTGTCATATAGACAGTGTGTTATATATACTGATTTAGACAGTGTGTTATATAGACTGATTTAGACAGTGTGTTATATAGACTGATTTAGACATTGTTATATAGACTGATTTAGACAGTGTGTTATATAGACTGATTTGGACAGTGTGTTATATAGACAGTGTGTCATATGGACTGATTTAGACATTGTGTTATATAGACAGTGTGTTATATAGACTGATTTAGACAGTGTGTCATATAGACAGTGTGTTATATAGACAGTGTGTTATATAGACTGATTTAGACAGTGTGTTATATAGACTGATTTAGACAGTGTGTTATATAGACTGATTTAGACAGTGTGTGATATAGACAGTGTGTGATATAGACAGTGTGTTATATAGACAGATTTAGACAGTGTGTTATATAGACTGATTTAGACAGTGTGTCTTATAGACTGATTTAGGCAGTGTGTCATGTAGACAGTGTGGTATATAGACTGATTTAGACAGTGTGTCATGTAGACAGTGTGTTATATAGACTGATTTAGACAGTGTGTCTTATAGACTGATTTAGACAGTGTGTCATGTAGACAGTGTGGTATATAGACTGATTTAGACAGTGTGTCATGTAGACAGTGTGTTATATATACTGATTTAGACAGTGTGTTATATAGACAGTGTGTTATATAGACTGATTTAGACAGTGTGTTATATAGACTGATTTAGACAGTGTGTTATATAGACAGTGTGTTATATAGACTGATTTAGACAGTGTGTTATATAGACTGATTTAGACAGTGTGTCTTATAGACTGATTTAGGCAGTGTGTCATGTAGACAGTGTGGTATATAGACTGATTTAGACAGTGTGTCATGTAGACAGTGTGTTATATATACTGATTTAGACAGTGTGTTATATTGACTGATTTAGACAGTGTGTTATATAGACAGATTTAGACAGTGTGTTATATAGACTGATTTAGACAGTGTGTTATATAGACTGATTTAGACATTGTGTTATATAGACTGATTTAGACAGTGTGTTATATAGACTGATTTAGACAGTGTGTTATATAGACTGATTTAGACAGTGTGTTATATAGACTGATTTAGACAGTGTGTCTTATAGACTGATTTAGACAGTGTGTCATGTAGACAGTGTGGTATATAGACTGATTTAGACAGTGTGTCATGTAGACAGTGTGTTATATAGACTGATTTAGACGGTGTGTTATATATACTGATTTAGACAGTGTGTCATATAGACTGATTTAGACAGTGTGTTATATAGACAGTGTGTTATATAGACTGATTTAGACAGTGTGTTATATAGACTGATTTAGACAGTGTGTTATATAGACTGATTTAGACAGTGTGTCTTATAGACTGATTTAGACAGTGTGTCATGTAGACAGTGTGGTATATAGAATGATTTAGACAGTGTGTCATGTAGACAGTGTGTTATATAGACTGATTTAGACAGTGTGTTATATATACTGATTTAGACAGTGTGTCATATAGACTGATTTAGACAGTGTGTTATATAGACAGTGTGTTATATTGACTGATTTAGACAGTGTGTTATATAGACTGATTTAGACAGTGTTTTATATAGACAGATTTAGACAGTGTGTTATATAGACTGATTTAGACAGTGTGTTATATAGACTGATTTAGACAGTGTGTCATATAGACAGTGTGTTATATAGACTGATTTAGACAGTGTGTTATATAGACTGATTTAGACAGTGTGTCATATAGACAGTGTGTTATATAGACAGTGTGTTATATAGACTGATTTAGACAGTGTGTTATATAGACTGATTTAGACAGTGTGTTATATAGACTGATTTAGACAGTGTGTTATATAGACTGATTTAGACAGTGTGTCTTATAGACTGATTTAGACAGTGTGTCATGTAGACAGTGTGGTATATAGACTGATTTAGACAGTGTGTCATGTAGACAGTGTGTTATATAGACTGATTTAGACCGTGTGTTATATATACTGATTTAGACAGTGTGTCATATAGACTGATTTAGACAGTGTGTTATATAGACAGTGTGTTATAAAGACTGATTTAGACAGTGTGTTATATAGACTGATTTAGACAGTGTGTTATATAGACTGATTTAGACAGTGTGTTATATAGACTGATTTAGACAGTGTGTCATGTAGACAGTGTGGTATATAGACTGATTTAGACAGTGTGTCATGTAGACAGTGTGTTATATAGACTGATTTAGACCGTGTGTTATATATACTGATTTAGACAGTGTGTCATATAGACTGATTTAGACAGTGTGTTATATAGACAGTGTGTTATATAGACTGATTTAGACAGTGTGTTATATTGACTGATTTAGACAGTGTGTTATATAGACTGATTTAGACAGTATGTCTTATAGACTGATTTAGACAGTGTGTCATGTAGACAGTGTGGTATATAGACTGATTTAGACAGTGTGTCATGTAGACAGTGTGTTATATAGACTGATTTAGACAGTGTGTTATATATACTGATTTAGACAGTGTGTCATATAGACTGATTTAGACAGTGTGTTATATAGACAGATTTAGACAGTGTGTTATATAGACAGATTTAGACAGTGTGTTATATAGACTGATTTAGACAGTGTGTTATATAGACTAATTTAGACAGTGTGTCATATAGACAGTGTGTTATATAGACTGATTTAGACAGTGTGTTATATAGACTGATTTAGACAGTGTGTCATATAGACAGTGTGTTATATAGACAGTGTGTTATATAGACTGATTTAGACAGTGTGTTATATAGACTGATTTAGACAGTGTGTTATATAGACTGATTTAGACAGTGTGTTATATAGACTGATTTAGACAGTGTGTCTTATAGACTGATTTAGACAGTGTGTCATGTAGACAGTGTGGTATATAGACTGATTTAGACAGTGTGTCATGTAGACAGTGTGTTATATAGACTGATTTAGACAGTGTGTTATATAGACTGATTTAGACAGTGTGTTATATAGACTGATTTAGACAGTGTGTTATATAGACTGATTTAGACAGTGTGTTATATAGACTGATTTAGACAGTGTGTTATATAGACTGATTTAGACAGTGTGTTATATAGACTGATTTAGACAGTGTGTCATATAGACTGATTTAGACAGTGTGTTATATAGACAGTGTGGCATATAGACTATAGAGAGAATTGAGCCCTATTCCCTATGGGCCCTGGTAGAGCACTACAGAGAGAATAGAGCCCTATTCCCTATGGGCCCTGGTAGAGCACTAAAGAGAGAATAGAGCCCTATCCCCTATGGGCCCTGGTAGTGCACTACAGAGTGAATAGAGCCCTATTCCCTATGGGCCCTGGTAGTGCACTACAGAGAGAATAGAGCCCTATTCCCCATGGGCCCTGGTCAAGGTAGTGCACTACAGAGAGAATAGAGCCCTATTCACTATGGGCCCTGGTAGTGCACAACAGAGAGAATAGAGCCCTATTCCCTATGGGCCCTGGTCAAGGTAGTGCACTACAGAGAGAATAGAGCCCTATTCCCTATGGGCCCTGGTAGTGCACAACAGAGAGAATAGAGCCCTATTCCCTATGGGCCCTGGTAGTGCACTACAGAGAGAATAGAGCCCTATTCCCTATGGGCCCTGGCCAAGGTAGTGCACTACAGAGAGAATAGAGCCCTATTCCCTATGGGCCCTGGTAGAGCACTAAAGAGAGAATAGAGCCCTATTCCCTATGGGCCCTGGTAGTGCACAACACAGAGATTAGAGCCCTATTCCCTATGGGCCCTGGTAGAGCACTACAGAGAGAATAGAGCCCTATTCCCTATGGGCCCTGGTAGAGCACTAAAGAGAGAATAGAGCCCTATCCCATATGGGCCCTGGTAGTGCACTACAGAGAGAATAGAGCCCTATTCCCTATGGGCCCTGGTCAAGGTAGTGCACTACAGAGAGAATTGAGCCCTATTCCCTATGGGCCCTGGTAGAGCACTACAGAGAGAATAGAGCCCTATTCCCTATGGGCCCTGGTAGAGCACTAAAGAGAGAATAGAGCCCTATCCCTTATGGGCCCTGGTAGTGCACTACAGAGAGAATAGAGCCCTATTCCCTTTGGGCCCTGGTCAAGGTAGTGCACTACAGAGAGAATTGAGCCCTATTCCCTATGGGCCCTGGTAGAGCACTACAGAGAGAATAGAGCCCTATTCCCTATGGGCCCTGGTAGAGCACTAAAGAGAGAATAGAGCCCTATCCCCTATGGGCCCTGGTAGTGCACTACAGAGTGAATAGAGCCCTATTCCCTATGGGCCCTGGTAGTGCACTACAGAGAGAATAGAGCCCTATTCCCCATGGGCCCTGGTCAAGGTAGTGCACTACAGAGAGAATAGAGCCCTATTCCCTATGGGCCCTGGTAGTGCACAACAGAGAGAATAGAGCCCTATTCCCTATGGGCCCTGGTCAAGGTAGTGCACTACAGAGAGAATAGAGCCCTATTCCCTATGGGCCCTGGTAGTGCACAACAGAGAGAATAGAGCCCTATTCCCTATGGGCCCTGGTAGTGCACTACAGAGAGAATAGAGCCCTATTCCCTATGGGCCCTGGCCAAGGTAGTGCACTACAGAGAGAATAGAGCCCTATTCCCTATGGGCCCTGGTAGAGCACTAAAGAGAGAATAGAGCCCTATTCCCTATGGGCCCTGGTAGTGCACAACAGAGAGATTATAGCCCTATTCCCTATGGGCCCTGGTCAAGGTAGTGCACTACAGAGAGAATAGAGCCCTATTCCCTATGGGCCCTGGCCAAGGTAGTGCACTACAGAGAGAATAGAGCCCTATTCCCTATGGGTCCTGTTCAAGGTAGTGCACTACAGAGAGAATAGAGCCCTATTCCCTATGGACCCTGGTAGTGCACTACAGAGAGAATAGAGCCCTATTCCCTATGGGCCCTGGTCAAGGTAGTGCACTACAGAGAGATTAGAGCCCTATTCCCTATGGGCCCTGGTCAAGGTAGTGCACTACAGAGAGAATAGAGCCCTATTCCCTATGGGCCCTGGCCAAGGTAGTGCACTACAGAGAGAATAGAGCCCTATTCCCTATGGGTCCTGTTCAAGGTAGTGCACTACAGAGAGAATAGAGCCCTATTCCCTATGGACCCTGGTAGTGCACTACAGAGAGAATAGAGCCCTATTCCCTATGGGCCCTGGTCAAGGTAGTGCACTACAGAGAGATTAGAGCCCTATTCCCTATGGGCCCTGGTCAAGGTAGTGCACTACAGAGAGAATAGAGCCCTATTCCCTATGGGCCCTGGTCAAGGTAGTGCACTACAGAGAGATTAGAGCCCTATTCCCTATGGGCCCTGGTCAAGGTTAGTGCACTACAGAGATATTAGAGCCCTATTCCCTATGGGCCCTGTTCAAGGTAGTGCACTACAGAGAGAATAGAGCCCTATTCCCTATGGGCACTGGTCAAGGTAGTGCACTACAGAGAGAATAGAGCCCTATTCCCTATGAGCCCTGTTCAAGGTAGTGCACTACAGAGAGAATAGAGCCCTATTCCCTATGGGCACTGGTCAAGGTAGTGCGCTACAGAGAGATTAGAGCCCTATTCCCTATGGGCCCTGGTCAAGGTTAGTGCACTACAGAGAGATTAGAGCCCTATTCCCTATGGGCCCTGGTCAAGGTTAGTGCGCTACAGAGAGAATAGAGCCCTATTCCCTAAGGGCCCTGGTCAGGTAGTGCACTACAGAGAGATTAGAGCCCTATTCCCTATGGGCCCTGGTCAAGGTAGTGCGCTACAGAGAGAATAGAGCCCTATTCCCTAAGGGCCCTGGTCAAGGTAGTGCACTACAGAGAGAACAGGGTACCGTTTGGAACACAAGGCGGCTGACTTACTGGAGTCCTGAAAGAAGATGTCGTTGCCGTTGTAGGCGTTTCTCAGCTTGTTGGTCATCACTCTGAGTGTCATGATCTGTTGGCGAATCAGAGTGTCCGGTCTAGTGATGTCCACCGCCACCTCTGGGTTGTTCAGCTGGTTGGTGAGGCCGTCCTTTACCACCTCAGGAAAATACCTGGGAGGATTACAACAATGCCGGTTAAGAAACATCTCTGAGGAAGACATGTCAAAAGACAATCACATTTCATTTGGCAGGAAATTATTCAATTATCTGGATCGTATAGAGCGTTCTCCATCACTCAGAGAGCAGCTGTCGGTGGTCCTGAAGAGGTTCTCCATCACTCAGAGAGCAGCTGTCGGTGGTCCTGAAGAGGTTCTCCATCACTCAGAGAGCAGCTGTCGGTGGTCCTGAAGAGGTTCTCCATCACTCAGAGAGCAGCTGTCGGTGGTCCTGAAGAGGTTCTCCATCACTCAGAGAGCAGCTGTCGGTGGTCCTGAAGAGGTTCTCCATCACTCAGAGAGCAGCTGTCGGTGGTCCTGAAGAGGTTCTCCATCACTCAGAGAGCAGCTATCGGTGGTCCTGAAGAGGTTCTCCATCACTCAGAGAGCAGCTGTCGGTGGTCCTGAAGAGGTTCTCCATCACTCAGAGAGCAGCTGTCGGTGGTCCTGAAGAGGTTCTCCATCACTCAGAGAGCAGCTGTCGGTGGTCCTGAAGAGGTTCTCCATCACTCAGAGAGCAGCTGTCGGTGGTCCTGAAGAGGTTCTCCATCACTCAGAGAGCAGCTGTCGGTGGTCCTGAGGAGGTTCTCCATCATTCAGAGAGTAGCTGTCGGTGGTCCTGGAGAGGTTCTCCATCACTCAGAGAGCAGCTGTCTTTGGTCCTGAAGAGGTTCTCCATCACTCAGAGAGCAGCTGTCTTTGGTCCTGAAGAGGTTCTCCATCACTCAGAGAGTAGCTGTCGGTGGTCCTGAAGAGGTTCTCCATCACTCAGAGAGCAGCTGTCGGTGGTCTTGAAGAGGTTCTCCATCACTCAGAGAGCAGCTGTCGGTGGTCCTGAAGAGGTTCTCCATCACTCAGAGAGTAGCTGTCGGTGGTCCTGAAGAGGTTCTCCAGCATTCAGAGAGCAGCTGTCGGTGGTCCTGAAGAGGTTCTCCATCACTCAGAGAGCAGCTGTCGGTGGTCCTGAAGAGGTTCTCCATCACTCAGAGAGCAGCTGTCTTTGGTCCTGAAGAGGTTCTCCATCACTCAGAGAGCAGCTGTCGGTGGTCCTGAAGAGGTTCTCTGCAACTGTGTGTTGGTCCCTCTCTCCCTAATCCAGTCTACAGTTCTACTGGGTCCTCTCTTCCTGATCCAGTCCTCTACAGTTCTACTGGGTCCTCTCTTCCTGATCCAGTCCTCTACAGTTCTACTGGGTCCTCTCTTCCTGATCCAGTCCTCTACAGTTCTACTGGGTCCTCTCTTCCTGATCAGGGACTGTGATGTGGTGACCAGGGACTGTGCTGTGGTGACCAGGGACTGTGATGTGGTGACCAGGGACTGTGCTGTGGTGTGTGAGGCCAAAAATGCCTCGACTGGCTGGGAGGGGGGTGAGAGATAGGGTGGTTCTGGCTTTCATTCCAAGCAGTTATACACACGTCAGTGTACAGTAATAGATGAGATCATCTCACCATATCCATAAAGTGTCAGAGATTGACAGGTAAACAGTACTGGTTCTCTCTTGTCCTGTACCAAGGACCATAGTACCATAGTTCTGGATCAGCTGAGGGTCTCCAGCACTGCTCAGACCTCATCAGACTGGCTGTAGTACTGGTTCTCTCTTGTCCTGTACCAAGGACCATAGTACCATAGTTCTGGATCAGCTGAGGGTCTCCAGCACTGCTCAGACCTCATCAGACTGGCTGTAGTACTGGTTCTCTCTTGTCCTGTACCAAGGACCATAGTACCATAGTTCTGGATCAGCTGAGGGTCTCCAGCACTGCTCAGACCTCATCAGACTAGTTGTAGGACTAGTTAGTTTCGTTATATTGGATGACTGAGGGTCTCCAGCACTGTTCAGACCTCATCAGACTAGTTGTAGGACTAGTTAGTTTAGTTATATTGAATGAGCTGAGGGTCTCCAGCACTGTTCAGACCTCGTCAGACTAGTTGTAGGACTAGTTAGTTTAGTTATATTGAATGAGCTGAGGGTCTCCAGCACTGTTCAGACCTCATCAGACTAGTTGTAGGACTAGTTAGTTTAGTTATATTGAATGAGCTGAGGGTCTCCAACACTGTTCAGACCTCGTCAGACTAGTTGTAGGACTAGTTAGTGTAGTTCTACAGGTGCGTGATCTGAACACCTCTCACCTGGCCTTGGTGTGACTGTTCCAGCACTGCTCAGACCTCATCAGACTAGTTGTAGGACTAGTTAGTGTAGTTCTACAGGTGCGTGATCTGAACACCTCTCACCTGGCCTTGGCGTGACTGTTCCAGCACTGCTCAGACCTCATCAGACTAGTTGTAGGACTAGTTAGTGTAGTTCTACAGGTGCGTGATCTGAACACCTCTCACCTGGCCTTGGCGTGACTGTTCCAACACTGCTCTTCATCTGACTCGGTCAACTTGTCTTTAATACAGATCTCATCTGGCAGGTTGGACCAGAACCTTTTGGACTGCTTCAGCTTCTTCTTAATGTCTAGCACCTGCAGAAGAGGAGGGAGAGAGTAACATGGGAATGGGGTTCAAACATCCGGCTCACTTTCCCCCAAATCCACACGTTTTTCCAGAAATCGCTGTTGAAATATTCCGGGAATCAGGAGGGATGAAACAGGAAATCTGGAATCCTCCAACCACAGGGGTGAAACTACACTGAAGCGAGATCTATTGAGGGGTTTTCTAAAAATAGCCAGTTTCAGTTAGCTTCACATCAGGCTTCATCCATACTAAGACGATGGATATTGCTCTTCCGCCTGTCGCTAACTCCAGCAGGTTTGTAACTGCGCATGCCGCACGTGGCTAATCGAATGCCTAAACTCTTCGTATCTAATGACGGATGAGTCGTTAATTTGAATTTGTGCCAAAGTCAAAAATTTAATGACCTCTTTATCTAATGACATATCGAAGTTAATGACCTCTTTATCTAATGACGATTAATGACCTCTTTAATGACCTCTTTATCTAATGACGTATCGTTAATGACCTCTTTATTTAATGACCTCTTTATCTAATAATGACCTCTTTAATGACCTCTTTATCTAATGACATATCGTTAATGACCTCTTTATCTAATGACGTATCGTTAATGACCTCGTTAATGACCTCTTTATCTAATGACATATCGTTAATGACCTCTTTATCTAATGACGTATCGTTAATGACCTCTTTATCTAATGACGTATCGTTAATGACCTCTTTAATGACCTCTTTATCTAATGACATATCGTTAATGACCTCTTTATCTAATGACGTATCGTTAATGACCTCTTTAATGACCTCTTTATCTAATGATGTATCGTTAATGACCTCTTTATCTAATGACGTATCATTAATGACCTCTTTATCTAATGACATATCGTTAATGACATCTTTATCTAATGACATATCGTTAATGACCTCTTTATCTAATGACATATCGTTAATGACCTCTTTATCTAATGACATATCGTTAATGACCTCTTTATCTAATGATGTATCGTTAATGACCTCTTTATCTAATGATGTATCGTTAATGACCTCTTTATCTAAATCAAATCAAATCAAATCAAATCAAATCAAATTTATTTATATAGACCTTCGTTAATGAGCTGATATCTAAAGTGCTGTAAGAAACCTTTAAAACCCCAAACATCTAAACAATGCAGTTAAAAGACCTCTTTATCTAATGAAAAACTCCCTAGAAAGGCCTTTAAAACCTAGGAAGAAACCTCTTTAGGAACCGGGCTTTATCTAATGACCAGTCCTCTTTAATGGCTGTTTATCTAATGATTATAACAGAAAATGACCAAGATGTTCAAATGTTCATAAATGACCAGCATGGTCAAATCTAATAAGGCAGAACAGTTGAAACTGGAGCAGCAGCACAGTCAGGTTTATCTAATGACAGCAAATGACCCATCTAATGACAGGTAGTCCTTAATGACCTCTTTATCTAATGCTAATGACCTCTTTATCTAATGACATATCGAAATGACCTCTTTATCTAATGACATATGTTAATGACCTCTTTTCTAATGACATATCGTTAATGATTTTATCAGATGATGTAAAGATGTTCAAATGTTCATAAATGACCAGCTATGATGTTGAATAATCTAAATGCAGAACAGTTGAAACTGGAGCAGGAGCATGACCAGGTTATCTAATGGGACAGCAAGGAGTCCTCATTATCTAATGAGTCCTGGGACATGGTCCTTTATCTAATGATGTATAGTTAATGAACTGGATCTAATGAGCATGGCCTCTTTATCTAATGGGGACAGCAATGACATCATCATGTCAGGTAGTCCTGACCTCTTTATCTAATGACTCAATGACCTCTTTATCTAAGAGATAAAGAAGGAGATCTAATGAGAGTTAATGACCTCTTTAGATTTACTAACTCTAATGATGTATCTTTATCTAATAGGACAGGAGAATGTACTCTTTATCAAATGACCCTAGCCCCCGACCTCATAAACTAATGATGTATAAATAATGACCTCTTTATCTAGGAGGGGTCAGTTAATGTCCCCTTTATCTAATGACGTATCGTTAATGACCAATTATCAATGAAGGATATAACCCCACCCACTTTATCTAAAGCATCAATGACCTCTTTATCAATGAGGTATCTACAACCACCAACTTACCATCCTCTTTATCTAATGACGTATCGTTAATGACCTCAAAGATCTAATGAGGTATAGTTAATGACCCTTTATCTAATGATGTATCGACAGGCCGACCATCAACAGTGAATCAACCCTTTATCTAGGTGACGCACCCCCCCAGGGACGGCACGAAGACCCCTTTATCTAATGACAGTGACTTAATGACCCTTTAACTAGGGTTGAGGCAGAGAATCCCTTTGGAAAAATGATGTACCGGCCAGGCAGACCTCTTTATCTAATGATGGTTCGTTGACCTCTTTATCTAATGACTTTCCGTTCACCTTCGTATACTCCTGGGCCAGACTACACTCAATCATATGACCCATGTATCGTTAATGACCTCTATCTAATGATGTATCGTTAATGACCTCTTTATCTAATGAGGTATCGTTAATGTCCTCTTTATCTAATGACGTATCGTTAATGACCTCTTTATCTAATGAGGTATCGTTAATGACCTCTTTATCTAATGACGTATCGTTAATGACCTCATTATCTAATGAGGTATAGTTAATGACCTCTTTATCTAATGATGTATCGTTAATGACCTCTTTATCTAATGAGGTATAGTTAATGACATCTTTATCTAATGACGTATCGTTAATGACCTCTTTATCTAATGACATCGTTAATGACCTCTTTATCTAATGATGTATCGTTAATGACCTCTTTATCTAATGAGGTATAGTTAATGACATCTTTATCTAATGACGTATCGTTAATGACCTCTTTATCTAATGACATCGTTAATGACCTCTTTATCTAATGATGTATCGTTAATGACCTCTTTATCTAATGACGTATCGTTAATGACCTCTTTATCTAATGAGGTATCGTTAATGACCTCTTTATCTAATGACATCGTTAATGACCTCTTTATCTAATGATGTATCGTTAATGACCTCTTTATCTAATGACGTATCGTTAATGACCTCTTTATCTAATGACATCGTTAATGACCTCTTTATCTAATGATGTATCATTAATGACATCTTTAATGACCTCTTTATCTAATGAGGTATCGTTAATGTCGTCTTTATCTTACGATGTATCGTTAATGACCTCTTTATCTAATGACGTATCGTTAATGACCTCTTTATCTAATGACGTATCGTTAATGACCTCTTTATCTAATGACGTATCGTTAATGACCTCTTTATCTAATGACATATCGTTAATGACCTCTTTAATGACCTCTTTATCTAATGACATATCGTTAATGACCTCTTTATCTAATGATGTATCGTTAATGACCTCTTTATCTAATGACGTATCGTTAATGACCTCTTTATCTAATGACGTATCGTTAATGACCTCTTTATCTAATGACATATCGTTAATGACCTCTTTAATGACCTCTTTATCTAATGACGTATCGTTAATGACCTCTTTATCTAATGACATCGTTAATGACCTCTTTATCTAATGACATATCGTTAATGACCTCTTTAATGTCGTCTTTATCTAATGACATATCGTTAATGACCTCTTTAATGACCTCTTTATCTAATGACATATCGTTAATGACCTCTTTATCTAATGACATATCGTTAATGACCTCTTTAATGACCTCTTTATCTAATGACATATAGTTAATGACCTCTTTAATGACCTCTTTATCTAATGAGGTATCGTTAATGACCTCTTTATCTAATGACGTATCGTTAATGACCTAAAGACGTATCGTTAATGACCTCTTTATCTAATGACGTATCGTTAATGACCTCTTTATCTAATGATGTATCGTTAATGACCTCTTTATCTAATGACGTATCGTTAATGACCTCTTTATCTAATGAGGTATCGTTAATGACCTCTTTATCTAATGAGGTATCGTTAATGAACTCTTTATCTAATGATGTATCGTTAATGTCGTCTTTATCTAATGACATCGTTAATGACCTCTTTATCTAATGACGTATCGTTAATGACCTCTTTAATGACCTCTTTATCTAATGACGTATCGTTAATGACCTCTTTATCTAATGACGTATCGTTAATGACCTCTTTATCTAATGAGGTATCGTTAATGACCTCTTTATCTAATGATGTATCGTTAATGTCGTCTTTATCTAATGACATCGTTAATGACCTCTTTATCTAATGACGTATCGTTAATGACCTCTTTAATGACCTCTTTATCTAATGATGTATCGTTAATGTCGTCTTTATCTAATGACATATCGTTAATGACCTCTTTATCTAATGACATATCGTTAATGACCTCTTTAATGACCTCTTTATCTAATGAGGTATCGTTAATGACCTCTTTAATGACCTCTTTATCTAATGAGGTATCGTTAATGACCTCTTTATCTAATGATGTATCGTTAATGACCTCTTTATCTAATGATGTATCGTTAATGACCTCTTTATCTAATGATGTATCGTTAATGACCTCTTTATCTAATGATGTATCGTTAATGACCTCTTTATCTAATGAGGTATAGTTAATGACCTCTTTAATGACCTCTTTATCTAATGATGTATCGTTAATGACCTCTTTAATGACCTCTTTATCTAATGATGTATCGTTAATGACCTCTTTATCTAATGAGGTATAGTTAATGACCTCTTTAATGACCTCTTTATCTAATGATGTATCGTTAATGACCTCTTTATCTAATGAGGTATAGTTAATGACCTCTTTAATGACCTCTTTATATAATGACGTATCGTTAATGACCTCTTTATCTAATGACGTATTGTTAATGACCTCTTTAATGACCTCTTTATCTAATGACGTATCGTTAATGACCTCTTTAATGACCTCTTTATCTAATGAGGTATCGTTAATGACCTCTTTATCTAATGATGTATCGTTAATGACCTCTTTATCTAATGAGGTATAGTTAATGACCTCTTTATCTAATGAGGTATAGTTAATGACCTCTTTATCTAATGAGGTATCGTTAATGACCTCTTTATCTAATGAGGTGTCGTTAATGTCGTCTTTATCTAATGACGTATCGTTAATGTTAATGCCCTCTTCGGTGTGCCGATCAACACACAAGAACCTTTGTATCACTCCTATCCATAAAATTAAGTCATACCCCAATTTTACTGTAGGTGAAGCTGGGCTCCATAGTGGCGCAGCTGGCTAAGGCACTGCATCTCAGTGCAAGAGGTGACATTACAGTCCCTGGTTCGAAATCGAGGCTGAATCACATTGGGAGTCCAATTGGCCCAGCATCGTCTGGGTTTGGCTGGGGGAGGCCGTCATTGTAAATAAGAATTTGTTCAACCTTTATTTGTTAAAACAAGGTTAAAAAAATAAAATATATATATATTTTTTTATTAAGTTTCAAATGGATTCTGTCAATGTGTAATGTCATAGGTATTTAAAAAAAATATATATATTTTTTTACATAAAAACAAATGTTTAAATAATAAAATATTTAATCAGTCGTCTTCCTCAAATGAAGGGAATAAAGACGTAATGGTTGCGAGGTGATCTGATTTGATTGGTCAAAAGGATGACAAGATGGAGGACACCAACTACAGCAAACACAAACCAGTACAGTAGGGATGATCTGAAATACAAGCAAGAAAATCCACACAGAGGAATCTTAAACAGGATTTAGGATTTAGACGAATCCTAAACACTTAAACAGCACAAATAACTTTACCTGCAAAAAAAAAAGTGTTTCTTAATTTTATGTCCTTACTTATAGTCAACGTAATTTGGCAACAGAAGACAGACAGATTGATGTTTATCAGATCAGCTCTGATAAGGTCTGGTCCAGCAGTCACAGAGGACCTCAATAACCCTTCATCTGCATGCTGACAATCTGCTGGAGACTACAGGACTGATGCTGACAGTCTGCAGGAGACTACAGGACTGATGCTGACACTGCTGGAGACTACAGGACTGATGCTGACAATCTGCTGGGGACTACAGGACTGATGCTGACACTCTGCTGGAGACTACAGGACTGATGTTGACTCTGCTGGAGACTACAGGACTGATGCTGACACTCTCCTGGAGACTTCAGGAAAGATGCTGACACTCTGCTGGAGACTACAGGACTGATGCTGATACTCTGCTTTACTACAGGACTGATGTTGACACTCTGCTGGAGACTACAGGACTGATGCTGGCACTCTGCTGGAGACTACAGGACTGATGCTGACACTGCTGGAGTCTACAGGACTGATGCTGACACTCTGCTGGAGACTACAGGACTGATGCTGACACTCTGCTGGAGACTACAGGACTGATGCTGTCACTGCTGGAGTCTACAGGACTGATGCTGACACTCTGCTGGAGACTACAGGACTGATGCTGACACTCTGCTGGAGACTACAGGACTGATGCTGGCACTCTGCTGGAGACTACAGGACTGATGCTGTCACTGCTGGAGTCTACAGGACTGATGCTGACACTCTGCTGGAGACTACAGGACTGATGCTGACACTCTGCTGGAGACTACAGGACTGATGCTGACACTGCTGGAGACTACAGGACTGATGTTGACACTCTGCTGGAGACTACAGGACTGATGCTGACACTGCTGGAGACTACAGGACTGATGCTGACACTCTGCTGGAGACTACAGGACTGATGCTAGATGCTGCTGGAGACTACAGGACTGATGCTGGATGCTGACACTGCTGGAGACTAGAGGACTGATGCTGACACTCTGCTGGAGACTACAGGACTGATGTTGACTCTGCTGGAGACTACAGGACTGATGCTGGATGCTGACACTCCTGGAGACTACAGGACTGATGTTGACACTGCTGGAGACTACAGGACTGATGTTGACTCTGCTGGAGACTACAGGACTGATGCTGACACTCTGCTGGAGACTACAGGACTGATGCTGACACTCTGCTGGAGACTACAGGACTGATGCTGGCACTCTGCAGGAGACTACAGGACTGATGCTGGCACTCTGCAGGAGACTACAGGACTGATGCTGACACTCTGCTGGAGACTACAGGACTGATGCTGACACTGCTGGAGACTACAGGACTGATGCTGACACTCTGCTGGAGACTACAGGACTGATGCTGACACTCTGCTGGAGACTACAAGACTGATGCTGACACTCTGCTGGAGACTACAGGACTGATGCTGACACTGATGGAGACTACAGGACTTATGCTGGATTCTGACACTGCTGGAGACTACAGGACTGATGCTGGATGCTGACACTGCTGGAGACTACAGGACTGATGCTGACACTCTGCTGGAGACTACAGGACTGATGCTGACACTCTGCTGGAGACTACAGGACTGATGCTGGCACTCTGCTGGAGTCTACAGGACTGATGCTGGCACTGCTGGAGACTAAAGGACTGATGCTGACACTCTCCAGATTAGAACACATCCCCATTATGTTTCTCTCCAGATTAGAACACATCCCCATTATGTTTCCTCAGATTAGAACACATCCTCATTATGTTTCTCTCCAGATTAGAACACATCCCCATTATGTTTCCCTCCAGATTAGAACACATCCTCATTATGTTTCTCTCCAGATTAGAACACATCCCCATTATGTTTCTCTCCAGATTAGAACACATCCCCATTATGTTTCCCTCCAGATTAGAACACATCCTCATTATGTTTCCCTCCAGATTAGAACACATCCTCATTATGTTTCTCTCCAGATTAGAACACATCCCCATTATGTTTCTCTCCAGATTAGAACACATCCCCATTATGTTTCTCTCAGATTAGAACACATCCCCATTATGTTTCTCTCCAGATTAGAACACATCCCCATTATGTTTCCCCAGCACATCCCCATTATGTTTCTCTCCAGATTAGAACACATCCCCATTATGTTTCTCTCCAGATTAGAACACATCCCCATTATGTTTCTCTCCAGATTAGAACACATCCCCATTATGTTTCTCTCAGATTAGAACACATCCCATTATGTTTCTTAGATTAGAACACATCCCCATTATGTTTCTCTCCAGATTAGAACACATCCCCATTATGTTTCTCTCCAGATTAGAACACATCCCCATTATGTTTCTCTCCAGATTAGAACACATCCTCATTATGTTTCTCTCCAGATTAGAACACATCCCCATTATGTTTCTCTCCAGATTAGAACACATCCCCATTATGTTTCTCTCCAGATTAGAACACATCCTCATTATGTTTCTCTCCAGATTAGAACACATCCCCATTATGTTTCTCTCCAGATTAGAACACATCCTCATTATGTTTCTCTCCAGATTAGAACACATCCCCATTATGTTTCTCTCCAGATTAGAACACATCCCCATTATGTTTCCTCCAGATTAGAACACATCCTCATTATGTTTCCCTCCAGATTAGAACACATCCTCATTATGTTTCTCTCCAGATTAGAACACATCCCCATTATGTTTCTCTCCAGATTAGAACACATCCCCATTATGTTTCTCTCCAGATTAGAACACATCCCCATTATGTTTCTCTCCAGATTAGAACACATCCCCATTATGTTTCCCTCCAGATTACAGCAGTTTCTCTCCAGATTAGAACACATCCCCATTATGTTTCTCTCCAGATTAGAACACATCCCCATTATGTTTCTCTCCAGATTAGAACACATCCCCATTATGTTTCTCTCCAGATTAGAACACATCTCCATTATGTTTCTCTCCAGATTAGAACACATCCCCATTATGTTTCTCTCCAGATTAGAACACATCCCCATTATGTTTCTCTCCAGATTAGAACACATCCCCATTATGTTTCCCTCCAGATTAGAACACATCCTCATTATGTTTCTCTCCAGATTAGAACACATCCCCATTATGTTTCTCTCCAGATTAGAACACATCCCCATTATGTTTCTCTCCAGATTAGAACACATCCCCATTATGTTTCTCTCCAGATTAGAACACATCCCCATTATGTTTCAGATTAGAACACATCCTCATTATGTTTCTCTCTTAGAACACATCCCCATTATGTTTCTCTCCAGATTAGAACACATCCCCATTATGTTTCTCTCCAGATTAGAACACATCCCCATTATGTTTCTCTCCAGATTAGAACACATCTCCATTATGTTTCTCTCCAGATTAGAACACATCTCCATTATGTTTCTCTCCAGATTAGAACACATCTCCATTATGTTTCTCTCCAGATTAGAACACATCCCCATTATGTTTCTCTCCAGATTAGAATACATCCCCATTATGTTTCTCTCCAGATTAGAACACATCTCCATTATGTTTCTCTCCAGATTAGAACACATCTCCATTATGTTTCTCTCCAGATTAGAACACATCCCCATTATGTTTCTCTCCAGATTAGAACACATCCCCATCATCCCCATTATGTTTCTCTACAGATAGGACTGTTTTTAACACTATCACATAGATCTACCTCTGTATCACATAGATCTACCTCTATATCACATAGATCTATGTCTATATCACATAGATCTACGTCTATATCACATAGATCTACGTCTATATCACATAGATCTACCTCTATATCACATATATCTACCTCTATATCACATAGATCTACCTCTATATCACATAGATCTACCTCTATATCACATAGATCTACCTCTATATCACATAGATCTACCTCTATATCACATAGATCTACCTCTATATCACATAGATCTACCTCTATATCACATAGATCTACCTCTATATCACATAGATCTACCTATATATTACTGTAGGACTGTTTTTAACACTATCACATAGATCTACCTCTATATCACATAGATCTACCTCTATATCACATAGATCTACCTCTATATCACATAGATCTACCTCTATATCACATAGATCTACCTCTATATCACATAGATCTACCTATATATTACTGTAGGACTGTTTTTAACACTATCACATAGATCTACCTCTATATCACATAGATCTACCTCTATATCACATAGATCTACCTATATATCACATAGATCTACCTCTATATCACATAGATCTACCTCTATATCACATAGATCTACCTATATATTACTGTAGGACTGTATTTAACACTATCACATAGATCTACCTCTATATCACATAGATCTACCTCTATATCACATAGATCTACCTCTATATCACATAGATCTACCTCTATATCACATAGATCTACCTCTATATCACATAGATCTACCTATATATTACTGTAGGACTGTTTTTAACACTATCACATAGATCTACCTCTATATCACATAGATCTACCTCTATATCACATAGATCTACCTATATATCACATAGATCTACCTCTATATATCACATAGATCTACCTCTATATCACATAGATCTACCTCTATATCACATAGATCTATGTCTATATCACATAGATCTACGTCTATATCACATAGATCTACGTCTATATCACATAGATCTACCTCTATATCACATATATCTACCTCTATATCACATAGATCTACCTCTATATCACATAGATCTACCTCTATATCACATAGATCTACCTCTATATCACATAGATCTACCTCTATATCACATAGATCTACCTATATATTACTGTAGGACTGTTTTTAACACTATCACATAGATCTACCTCTATATCACATAGATCTACCTCTATATCACATAGATCTACCTCTATATCACATAGATCTACCTCTATATATCACATAGATCTACCTCTATATCACATAGATCTACCTCTATATCACATATATCTACCTCTATATCACATAGATCTACCTATATATTACTGTAGGACTGTTTTTAACACTATCACATATATCTACCTCTATATCACATAGATCTACCTCTATATCACATAGATCTACCTATATATCACATAGATCTACCTCTATATCACATAGATCTACCTATATATCACATAGATCTACCTCTATATCACATAGATCTACCTCTATATCACATAGATCTACCTCTATATCACATAGATCTACCTATATATTACTGTAGGACTGTATTTAACACTATCACATAGATCTACCTCTATATCACATAGATCTACCTCTATATCACATAGATCTACCTCTATATCACATAGATCTACCTCTATATCACATAGATCTACCTCTATATCACATAGATCTACCTATATATTACTGTAGGACTGTATTTAACACTATCACATAGATCTACCTCTATATCACATAGATCTACCTCTATATCACATAGATCTACATCTATACTACTGTAGGACTGTATTTAACACTATCACATAGATCTACCTCTATACTCCTGTAAGAAGGCATTGACTAAACATCAAGGCAGATAGCCCTCAGCTATATAACCTCACTGTGACAGACAACATAAAATATAGACAGCATAAATGTCTAGAGAGCTAGAGAGAGCTAGTGAGAGCGAGAGAGAGAGAGTGAGAGAGAGAGAGAGAGAGAGAGAGAGAGAGAGAGAGGGAGACAAACTGGAATCCTATTTGGCCCTAAACAGAGAGTACACTGTTGCAGAATACCTGACCACTGTGACTGACCCAAACTTAAGGAATGCTTTGACTATGTACAGACTCAGTGAGCATAGCCTTGCTATTGAGAAAGGCCGCCGTAGACAGACCTGGCTCTCAAGAGAAGACAGGCTATGTGCTCACTGCCCACAAAATGAGGTGGAAACTGAGCTGCACTTCCTAACCTCCTGCACAATTTGTATTTATTTATTTATTTTACCTTTATTTAACCAGGCAAGTCAGTTAAGAACAAATTCTTATTTTCAATGACGGCCTAGGAACAGTGGGTTAACTGCCTGTTCAGGGGCAGAACGACAGAGGGGCAGAACGACCTTGTCAGCTCGGGGGTTTGAACTCGCAACCTTCCGGTTACTAGTCCAACGCTCTAACCACTAGGCTACGCTGCCGCCCCAAATGTATGACACATACAGAGCATTCAGAAAGTATTCAGACTCCTTGACGTTTCCCACATGATGCTACGTGACAGCCTTATTCTCATCAATTTACACACACTACTCCATAATGACATCACAATACTCCATAATGACATCACAATACTCCATAATGACATCACAATACTCCATAATGACATCACAATACTCCATAATGACATCACAATACTCCATAATGACATCACAATACTCCATAATGACATCACAATACTCCATAATGACATCACAATACTCCATAATGACAAAGCAAAAACAAAACACAGAAATACCTTATTTACATAAGTATTCAGATCCTTTCTATGAGACTGGAAATTGAGCTCAGGTACATCCTGTTTCCGGTGATCATCATTGAGAAGTTTCTACAACTTAATTGGAGTCCACCTGTGGTAAGTTCCATTGATTGGACATGATTTGGAAAGGCACACACCTGTCTATATAAGGTCCCACAGTTGACAGTGCATGTCAGAGCAAAAACCAAGCCATGAGGTCGAAGAAATTGTCTGTAGAGCTCCGGGACAGGATCGTGTCGAGGCACAGATCTGGGGAAGGGTACCAAAACATTTCTGCAGAATTAAAGGTCCTCAAGAACACAGTGGCCTCCATCATTCTGAAATGGAAGAAGTTTGGAACCACCAAGACTCTTCCTAGAGCTGGGCGCCCAGCCAAACTGAACAATCGGGGGAGAAAGGCCTTGGTCAGGGAGGTGTTAACCTCATTCACAGCCCTGAGGGAGTTTGGTGCTGTACAACAGTTAACCTCATTCACCCAAACAGTGATTACTACTGAGGGTTTATTTTTATTTTTATTTATTAGTATAATCCACCCAACTGTAGCATAGTAAGAGGGATGGAGATAGTAGATAGATTGTACATCGTTACAACACTGTATATATATATATAAAGACAAATAAGACATTTGTAATGTCTTTATTGTTTTGAAACTTCTGTATGTGTAATGTTCACTGTTCATTTTTATTGTTTATTTCACTTTTGTATATTATCTACCTCACTTGCTTTGGCAATGTTAACACATGTTTCCCGTGCCAATAAAGCCCCTTGAATTGAATTGAATTGTAGAGAGAGCAGATAGAGGGAAAGTGAGAGACCGCAGAGAGAGAGAGAGAGAGAGAGAGAGCAGATAGAGGGAAAGTGAGAGACCGCAGAGAAAGAGAGAGAGAGCAGAGAGATAGAGAGAGAGAGAGCAGATAGAGAGCAGATAGAGAGAGAGAGAGAGCAGATGTTACGAATGACTCAGTGTTGCCTGCCTGAGGGGAACACGCAGTTTCATGGTCACAGTGCCAACAAGTCTCTCAGCTCAATTCCCCCTATCTTCCTCCTCTCCTCCTCTTCTCTCATCTTCTCCTCCTCCTCCAGTGTGTATCCCTGGCTGGTTCTAATGGACTCTGTGCTGTTGATAAATCCTGTTAGTTTTCCTCCGCGGTAACTTAAGTGCTCCAGTCTATAGATGTGATTCTGGATGATCGTTGTATTTTAATTTCTGTTTTGAAACCTATATTATTCGTAGGACGCCACCTTTACAAACAAGTCAATTCGTCAAATTTCTGCCCTGTCAACTGTGCTGTTATTGTGAAGTGGAAACCTCTAGGAGCAACAATGGCTCAGCCACAAAGTGGTAGGCCACACAAGCCCACAGAACAGGACCGCCGAGTTCCAAACTGCCTCTGGAAGCAACGTCAGCACAAGAACTGTTCGTCGGGAGCTTCATGAAATGGGTTTCCATGGCCGAGCAGCCGCACACAAGTCTAAGACCACCATGCGCGATGCCAAGCGTCGGCTGGAGTGGTGTAAAGACTCTGGAGCAGTGGAAATGTGTTCTCTGGCATCAGACAGCAGCATCAGACCACAGCATCAGACCACAGCATCAGACCACAGCATCAGACCACAGCATCAGACCACAACATCAGACCACAGCATCAGACCACAGCATCAGACCACAGCATCAGACCACAGCATCAGACCACAGCATTAGACCTCAGCATCAGACCTCAGCATCAGACCACAACATCAGACCACAACATCAGACCACAGCATCAGACCACAGCATCAGACCTCAGCATCAGACCACAGCATCAGACCACAGCATCAGACCACAGCATCAGACCACAGCATCAGACCACAGCATCAGACCACAACATCAGACCACAGCATCAGACCACAGCATCAGACCACAGCATCAGACCACAGCATCAGACCACAGCATCAGACCACAGCATCAGACCACAACATCAGACCACAACATCAGACCACAGCATCAGACCACAGCATCAGACCACAGCATCAGACCACAGCATCAGACCACAACATCAGACCACAGCATCAGACCACAGCATCAGACCACAGCATCAGACCACAGCATCAGACCACAGCATCAGACCACAGCATCAGACTGCATCAGTTGTCTACATTCTGACACTAATTACAGGCATCTTACTTACATCTTAGAATTATGGTCAAGAGCCTCGATCACATGATCTGACCTGGAAAGGGGTCTGTCCTGAGGTCTGGCCTGTCTCTAGCTAGGGGACAGATCTTTAAAGAGGTATGAAGGGCCCTGAGGTCTGGCCTGTCTCTAGCTAGGGGACAGATCTTTAAAGAGGTATGAAGGGCCCTGAGGTCTGGCCTGTCTCTAGCTAGGGGACAGATCTTTAAAGAGGTATGTCGGGCCCTGAGGTCTGGCCTGTCTCTAGCTAGGGGACAGAGCTTTAAAGAGGTATGAAGGGCCCTGAGGTCTGGCCTGTCTCTAGCTAGCGGACAGAGCTTTAAAGAGGTATGAAGGGCCCTGAGGTCTGGCCTGTCTCTAGCTAGGGGACAGATCTTTAAAGAGGTGTGTCGGGCCCTGAGGTCTGGCCTGTCTCTAGCTAGGGGACAGATCTTTAAAGAGGTATGTCGGGCCCTGAGGTCTGGCCTGTCCCTAGCTAGGGGACAGAGCTTTAAAGAGGTATGAAGGGCCCTGAGGTCTGGCCTGTCTCTAGCTAGGGGACAGAGCTTTAAAGAGGTATGTCGGGCCCTGAGGTCTGGCCTGTCTCTAGCTAGGGGACAGATATTTAAAGAGGTATGAAGGGCCCTGAGGTCTGGCCTGTCCCTAGCTAGGGGACAGAGCTTTAAAGAGTGTTGACACTTTTCTAATCATCATCTCTGCTAGCTTGCTGTTTGCCTGCCATTTTGTTTCTTTACTTTAAGCCTTGTATTGATGTGTGTAGAAAACGCCGTCATTTGAATCACTGCTTCACATTAATGTTCAACGCCTCACAGAGTAAAACACAGAGCCGTTTGAATCCTGCAGCAAGTCTGAAACTATTTAACAAGAATGAATAAAACAACCCTGCTTTTGTTTTCCACATTTCAATCTATTTGGTCTTTTATCTCCCAGCATGTTGCTACTTTAGTGTGCATCCCAATTAGAGTGTTCCATGTGTCCCAAATGGCACCCTAATCCCTATAGGGCTCTGGTTAAAAGAAGTGCACTACAGAGGGAAGAGGGTGCCATTTGGAATGCATGTTTAAAAAGCCTCTATTTCCCCATTTCAGATCCCCCTTGGAGATCCCCCTCTTGGAAGTAATGTCAAATGGCTGTTGAACCATTGAGGCATGCAGAGAGCCTTCTAGAACTACAGCATGTTAATGGATTTGCTGCAGATGGACCCCTATTCCCTAGGGCTCATAGGGCTCAGGTCAGATGGAACCCTATTCCCTAGGGCTCATAGGGCTCAGGTCAGATGGAACCCTATTCCCTAGGGCTCATAGGGCTCAGGTCAGATGGAACCCTATTCCCTAGGGCTCATAGGGCTCAGGTCAGATGGAACCCTATTCCTTAGGGCTCATAGGGCTCAGGTCAGATGGAACCCTATTCTCTAGGGCTCATAGGGCTCAGGTCAGATGGAACCCTATTCCCTAGGTCTCATAGGACTCAGATGGAACCCTATTCTCTAGGGCTCATAGGGCTCAGATGGAAACCTATTCTCTAGGGCTCATAGGACTCAGGTCAGATGGAACCCTATTCTCTAGGGCACAGGTCAGATGGAACCCTATTCCCTAGGGATCATAGGACTCAGGTCAGATGGAACCCTATTCCCTAGGGCTCATAGGACTCAGGTCAGATGGAACCCTATTCCCTAGGGCTCATAGGACTCAGGTCAGATGGAACCCTATTCCCTAGGGCTCATAGGACTCAGATGGAACCCTATTCTCTAGGGCTCATGGGAATCAGGTCAGATGGAACCCTATTCTCTAGGGTTCATAGGACTCAGATGGAACCCTATTCTCTAGGGCTCATAGGACTCAGATGGAACCCTATTCTCTAGGGCTCATAGGGCTCAGATGGAACCCTATTCTCTAGGGCTCATAGGACTCAGATGGAACCCTATTCCCTAGGGCTCAGGTCAGATGGAACCCCAGAATCTGTGCCGGAGATCTAGGTGCTGCTGTAGGCCCTCCTTGGTTGGTGACAGAAGCACCAGATCATCAGCAAACAGTAGACATTTGACTTCAGATTCTAGTAGGGTGAGGCCGGGTGCTGCAGACTGTTCTAGTGCCCTCGCCAATTCCTTGTTATATATGTTGAAGAGGGTGGGGCTTAAGCTGCGTCCCTGTCTCACCCCACAGCCTTGTGGGAAGAAATGTGTTTTTAGGCAATTTTAACTGCACACTTGTTGTTTGTGTACATGGATTTTATAATGTTGTATATTTTACCCCCAACACCACTTTCCATCAGTTTGTATAGCAGACCTCCAGGCCAAATTGAGTCAAAGGCTTTTTAAAAAAATCAACAAAGCTTGAGAAGACTTTGATTTTGTTTCAGTGTGTTTGTTTGTCTATCAGGGTATGAAGGGTGAATATGTGTGCTGGGTGACTACGTGATTAAGGTGTGAAGGATGAATATGTGTGCTGGGTGACTACGTGATTAAGGTGTGAAGGATGAATATGTGTGCTGGGTGACTACGTGATTAAGGTGTGAAGGGTGAATATGTGTGCTGGGTGACTACGTGATTAAGGTGTGAAGGGTGAATATGTGTGCTGGGTGACTACGTGATTAAGGTGTGAAGGGTGAATATGTGTGCTGGGTGACTACGTGATTAAGGTGTGAAGGGTGAATATGTGTGCTGGGTGACTACGTGATTAAGGTGTGAAGGGTGAATATGTGTGCTGGGTGACTACGTGATTAAGGTGTGAAGGGTGAATATGTGTGCTGGGTGACTACGTGGTCTGTCATACGATAATTTAGTAAAAAGCCAATTTGACATTTGCTCAGTTTCATTTTCTTCACTGAAGATGACTGATAATTCAGAGGAGTTTCCTTGCTGTTCCTCTTCTTCTTCTTCTTCTTGCTGTAGATATCGGGGTCAAATTTGACTCCACTTTTGTGGATTGAGCTGATCAGTCTTTGGATCCAAGTATTGGGGAAGATGCCAGAGCTGAGGTTGATGTTAAAGTGTTGTAGTATAGCCAATTGGAATCTGTGGTCTGTATATTTGATCATTTCATTGAGGATACCATCGACACCACAGGCCTTTTTGGGTTGAAGGGTTTGTATTTTGTCCTGTAACTCATTCAATGTAATTGGAGAATCCAGTGGGTTCTGGTCTTTAATAGTTGATTCTAAGATCTGTATTTGATCATGTATGTAATTTAGCTCTTTGTTCTTTGATATAGGGCCAAAAAGATTGGAGTAGTGGGTTACCCATACAGTACATACAGTACATACAGTACATACAGTACATACAGTACATACAGTACATCTCCATTTTATGTAATTATTTGTGTTGTTGTTTAGTGTTTTCTCTGGATTCTTCAATTGCATTGAGCTGATTTCTGACATGCTGTTCCTTCTTTTTCCGTAGTGATTCACTATAGTGAAGGTGTAGACTCGGGTTTTCAGGGTCTCTATGTTTTTAGTTGGACAGATTTCTCAATTTCTTTTTTAAGTTTTTGCATTTTTCATCAAACCATTTGTCATTGTTGTTCATTTTCTTTGGTTGTCTGATTGAATTATTTTGATTTGATCGGGAAGCTGAGAGGCCAAATATACTGTTAAAATGTACACCTTCACTGCTACAGTGGAATGTTTTGCCCAGGATGTTGTCTTAAAGGGATTGAATGTGTTGTTGCCTAATTGTTTTTTGGCAGGTTTCCACACTACTTTCCTTCCACCTATAGCATTTCTTAATATTATTCAGTTCCTTTGGCTTTGATGCCTCATGATTGAGTATTGCTCTGTTCAAGTAGACTGTGATTTTGCTGTGGTCTGATAGGGGTGTCAGTGGGCTGACTGTGGTCTGATAGGGGTGTCAGTGGGCTGACTGTGGTCTGATAGGGGTGTCAGTGGACTGACTGTGAACGCTCTGAGAGACTCTAGGTTGAGGTCAGTGGGCTGACTGTGAACGCTCTGAGGGACTCTGGGTTGAGGTCAGTGATAAAGTAATCTACAGTACTACTGCCAAGAGATGAGCTATAGATGTACATATCATGCGAGTCCCCTCGAAGCCTACCATTGACTATGTACAGACCCAGGATGTAACAGAGCTATAGGTGTACCTACCATAGGAGTCCTCTCGAAGCCTACCATTGACTATGTACAGACCCAGGATGTAACAGAGCTATAGGTGTACCTACCATAGGAGTCCTCTCGAAGCCTACCATTGACTATGTACAGACCCAGGATGTAACAGAGCTATAGGTGTACCTACCATAGGAGTCCTCTCGAAGCCTACCATTGACTATGTACAGACCCAGGATGTAACAGAGCTATAGGTGTACCTACCATAGGAGTCCTCTCGAAGCCTACCATTGACTATGTACAGACCCAGGATGTAACAGAGCTATAGGTGTACCTACCATAGGAGTCCCTACCATTGACGACTATGTACATACCCAGGATGTAACAGAGCTATAGGTGTACCTACCATAGGAGTCCTCTCGAAGCCTACCATTGACTATGTACAGACCCAGGATGTAACAGAGCTATAGGTGTACCTACCATAGGAGTCCTCTCGAAGCCTACCATTGACTATGTACAGACCCAGCGTGCGACAGAGCTGCAGGAGTTGTGACCCGTTTTTGTGGTTATGTTGTCATAGTTATGCCTAGGGGGGCATATGGGGGAGGGAATGCTCTCTCTCCTCTCTCTCTCTCTCTCTCTCTCTTCTCTCTCTCTCAAGAAAGCTGAATCTCTCTGAGCTCTCTCTCTCTCTCTCTCTTCAACTCTCTCTCTCTCTCTCTCTCTCTCTCTCAAGGACTCTCTCTCTCTCTCTCACCCTCTCAGTGTGAGGAGGAGGGGTGTGAGCTAATTGGGCTGGTGATTACAAACGTGAAACACACACACACCCTGACACATAACCACACACACACCCTGACACATAGCCACACACACACTCGCGCAGCGTGATATGCCTCTGATTATAGTGCGCTGTGGGATCTGCCCGTCTGAACAGCATCTTAAAACACATGTAAAATCCAATCAGATCCACTATAAACATAACTCTCCTTATGGCTGATAATTGGCTTCACTGTCTCCACAGACAGCAGTCTGACAGGGCTTCACTGTCTCCACAGACAGCAGTCTGACAGGGCTTCACTGTCTCCACAGACAGCAGTCTGACAGGGCTTCACTGTCTCCACAGACAGCAGTCTGACAGGGCTTCACTGTCTCCACAGACAGCAGTCTGACAGGGCTTCACTGTCTCCACAGACAGCAGTCTGACAGGGCTTCACTGTCTCCACAGACAGCAGTCTGACAGGGCTTCACTGTCTCCACAGACAGCAGTCTGACAGGGCTTTACTGTCTCCACAGACAGCAGTCTGACAGGGCTTCACTGTCTCCACAGACAGCAGTCTGACAGGGCTTCACTGTCTCCACAGACAGAAGTCTGACAGGGCTTCCCTGTCTCCACAGACAGCAGTCTGACAGGGCTTCACTGTCTCCACAGACAGCAGTCTGACAGGGCTTCCCTGTCTCCACAGACAGCAGTCTGACAGGGCTTCACTGTCTCCACAGACAGCAGTCTGACAGGGCTTCACTGTCTCCACAGACAGCAGTCTGACAGGGCTTCACTGTCTCCACAGACAGCAGTCTGACAGGGCTTCACTGTCTCCACAGACAGCAGTCTGACAGGGCTTCACTGTCTCCACAGACAGCAGTCTGACAGGGCTTCACTGTCTCCACAGACAGCAGTCTGACAGGGCTTCACTGTCTCCACAGACAGCAGTCTGTCAGGGCTTCACTGTCTCCACAGACAGCAGTCTGACAGGGCTTCACTGTCTCCACAGACAGCAGTCTGACAGGGCTTCACTGTCTCCACAGACAGCAGTCTGACAGGGCTTCACTGTCTCCACAGACAGCAGTCTGACAGGGCTTCACTGTCTCCACAGACAGCAGTCTGACAGGGCTTCACTGTCTCCACAGACAGCAGTCTGACAGGGCTTCACTGTCTCCACAGACAGCAGTCTGACAGGGCTTCACTGTCTCCACAGATCTGATCATTGGCTAAGCTTCAGGTTATTCCGGTGTAACTCAGTTGACCATCCGAATAGACTCGGTGTTACAGAATACATTGAATAACAACGTAATGACTTTGATATTAATGTGTCCTGACTTTTAGATGTCACCAGTCCCCAATGTGAAAACAACTCCGTTACTGTGTCTAATGTGACCGGTCCCCAATGTGGAAACAACTCAGTTACTGTGTCCTTAATGTGACCAGTCCCCAATGTGGAAACAACTCAGTTACTGTGTCTAATGTGACCAGTCCCCAATGTGAAAACAACTCAGTTACTGTGTTTAATGTGACCAGTCCCCAATGTGGAAACAACTCAGTTACTGTGTCCTTAATGTGACCAGTCCCCAATGTGGAAACAACTCAGTTACTGTGTCTAATGTGACCAGTCCCCAATGTGAAAACAACTCAGTTACTGTGTCTAATATGACCAGTCCCCAATGTGGAAACAACTCAGTTACTGTGTCTAATGTGACCAGTCCCCAATGTGGAAACAACTCAGTTACTGTGTCTAATGTGACCAGTCCCCAATGTGGAAACAACTCAGTTACTGTGTCCTTAATGTGACCAGTCCCCAATGTGGAAACAACTCAGTTACTGTGTCCTTAATGTGACCAGTCCCCAATGTGGAAACAACTCAGTTACTGTGTCCTTAATGTGACCAGTCCCCAATGTGGAAACAACTCAGTTACTGTGTCTAATGTGACCAGTCCCCAATGTGGAAACAACTCAGTTACTGTGTCCTTAATGTGACCAGTCCCCAATGTGAAAACAACTCAGTTACTGTGTCCTTAATGTGACCAGTCCCCAATGTGAAAACAACTCAGTTACTGTGTCCTTAATGTGACCAGTCCCCAATGTGAAAACAACTCAGTTACTGTGTCCTTAATGTGACCAGTCCCCAATGTGGAAACAACTCAGTTACTGTGTCTAATGTGACCAGTCCCCAATGTGGAAACAACTCAGTTACTGTGTCTAATATGACCAGTCCCCAATGTGGAAACAACTCAGTTACTGTGTCCTTAATGTGACCAGTCCCCAATGTGGAAACAACTCAGTTACTGTGTCTAATGTGACCAGTCCCCAATGTGGAAACAACTCAGTTACTGTGTCCTTAATGTGACCAGTCCCCAATGTGGAAACAACTCAGTTACTGTGTCCTTAATGTGACCAGTCCCCAATGTGGAAACAACTCAGTTACTGTGTCCTTAATGTGACCAGTCCCCAATGTGGAAACAACTCAGTTACTGTGTCCTTAATGTGACCAGTCCCCAATGTGGAAACAACTCAGTTACTGTGTCTAATGTGACCAGTCCCCAATGTGGAAACAACTCAGTTACTGTGTCCTTAATGTGACCAGTCCCCAATGTGGAAACAACTCAGTTACTGTGTCTAATGTGACCAGTCCCCAATGTGGAAACAACTCAGTTACTGTGTCCTTAATGTGACCAGTCCCCAATGTGGAAACAACTCAGCTACTGTGTCTAATGTGACCAGTCCCCAATGTGGAAACAACTCAGTTACTGTGTCCTTAATGTGACCAGTCCCCAATGTGGAAACAACTCAGTTACTGTGTCCTTAATGTGACCAGTCCCCAATGTGGAAACAACTCAGTTACTGTGTCCTTAATATGACCAGTCCCCAATGTGGAAACAACTCAGTTACTGTGTCTAATGTCACCAGTCCCCAATGTGAAAACAACTCAGTTACTGTGTCTAATGTGACCAGTCCCCAATGTGGAAACAACTCAGTTACTGTGTCCTTAATGTGACCAGTCCCCAATGTGGAAACAACTCAGTTACTGTGTCTAATGTGACCAGTCCCCAATGTGGAAACAACTCAGTTACTGTGTCCTTAATGTGACCAGTCCCCAATGTGGAAACAACTCAGTTACTGTGTCTAATGTGACCAGTCCCCAATGTGGAAACAACTCAGTTACTGTGTCTAATGTGACCAGTCCCCAATGTGGAAACAACTCAGTTACTGTGTCCTTAATGTGACCAGTCCCCAATGTGGAAACAACTCAGTTACTGTGTCCTTAATGTGACCAGTCCCCAATGTGAAAACAACTCAGTTACTGTGTCTAATGTGACCAGTCCCCAATGTGGAAACAACTCAGTTACTGTGTCTAATGTGACCAGTCCCCAATGTGGAAACAACTCAGTTACTGTGTCTAATGTGACCAGTCCCCAATGTGAAAAACAACTCAGTTACTGTGTCCTTAATGTGACCAGTCCCCAATGTGGAAACAACTCAGTTACTGTGTCTAATGTGACCAGTCCCCAATGTGGAAACAACTCAGTTACTGTGTCCTTAATGTGACCAGTCCCCAATGTGGAAACAACTCAGTTACTGTGTCCTTAATGTGACCAGTCCCCAATGTGGAAACAACTCAGTTACTGTGTCCTTAATATGACCAGTCCCCAATGTGGAAACAACTCAGTTACTGCGTCTAATGTCACCAGTCCCCAATGTGAAAACAACTCAGTTACTGTGTCCTTAATGTGACCAGTCCCCAATGTGGAAACAACTCATTTACTGTGTCTAATGTGACCAGTCCCCAATGTGAAAACAACTCAGTTACTGCGTCCTTAATGTGACCAGTCCCCAATGTGGAAACAACTCAGTTACTGTGTCCTTAATGAGACCAGTCCCCAATGTGAAAACAACTCAGTTACTGTGTCCTTAATGTGACCAGTCCCCAATGTGGAAACAACTCAGTTACTGTGTCTAATGTGACCAGTCCCCAATGTGGAAACAACTCAGTTACTGTGTCCTTAATGTGGCCAGTCCCCAATGTGGAAACAACTCAGTTACTGTGTCCTTAATGTGACCAGTCCCCAATGTGAAAACAACTCAGTTACTGTGTCTAATGTGACCAGTCCCCAATGTGGAAACAACTCAGTTACTGTGTCTAATGTGACCAGTCCCCAATGTGGAAACAACTCAGTTACTGTGTCCTTAATGTGACCGTCCCCAATGTGGAAACAACTCAGTTACTGTGTCCTTAATGTGACCAGTCCCCAATGTGGAAACAACTCAGTTACTGTGTCCTTAATGTGACCAGTCCCCAATGTGGAAACAACTCAGTTACTGTGTCCTTAATGTGACCAGTCCCCAATGTGGAAACAACTCAGTTACTGTGTCTAATGTGACCAGTCCCCAATGTGGAAACAACTCAGTTACTGTGTCCTTAATGTGACCAGTCCCCAATGTGGAAACAACTCAGTTACTGTGTCTAATGTGACCAGTCCCCAATGTGGAAACAACTCAGTTACTGTGTCCTTAATGTGACCAGTCCCCAATGTGGAAACAACTCAGTTACTGTGTCCTTAATGTGACCAGTCCCCAATGTGGAAACAACTCAGTTACTGCGTCCTTAATATGACCAGTCCCCAATGTGGAAACAACTCAGTTACTGTGTCTAATGTCACCAGTCCCCAATGTGAAAACAACTCAGTTACTGTGTCTAATGTGACCAGTCCCCAATGTGGAAACAACTCAGTTACTGTGTCCTTAATGTGACCAGTCCCCAATGTGGAAACAACTCAGTTACTGTGTCTAATGTGACCAGTCCCCAATGTGGAAACAACTCAGTTACTGTGTCCTTAATGTGTCCCCAATGTGGAAACAACTCAGTCCCCAATGTGGAAACAACTCAGTTACTGTGTCTAATGTGACCAGTCCCCAATGTGGAAACAACTCAGTTACTGTGTCTAATGTGACCAGTCCCCAATGTGGAAACAACTCAGTTACTGTGTCCTTAATGTGACCAGTCCCCAATGTGGAAACAACTCAGTTACTGTGTCCTTAATGTGACCAGTCCCCAATGTGAAAACAACTCAGTTACTGTGTCTAATGTGACCAGTCCCCAATGTGGAAACAACTCAGTTACTGTGTCTAATGTGACCAGTCCCCAATGTGGAAACAACTCAGTTACTGTGTCTAATGTGACCAGTCCCCAATGTGAAAACAACTCAGTTACTGTGTCCTTAATGTGACCAGTCCCCAATGTGGAAACAACTCAGTTACTGTGTCTAATGTGACCAGTCCCCAATGTGGAAACAACTCAGTTACTGTGTCCTTAATGTGACCAGTCCCCAATGTGGAAACAACTCAGTTACTGTGTCCTTAATGTGACCAGTCCCCAATGTGGAAACAACTCAGTTACTGTGTCCTTAATGTGACCAGTCCCCAATGTGGAAACAACTCAGTTACTGCGTCCTTAATATGACCAGTCCCCAATGTGGAAACAACTCAGTTACTGCGTCTAATGTCACCAGTCCCCAATGTGAAAACAACTCAGTTACTGCGTCCTTAATGTGACCAGTCCCCAATGTGGAAACAACTCAGTTACTGTGTCTAATGTGACCAGTCCCCAATGTGAAAACAACTCAGTTACTGCGTCCTTAATGTGACCAGTCCCCAATGTGGAAACAACTCAGTTACTGTGTCCTTAATGTGACCAGTCCCCAATGTGAAAACAACTCAGTTACTGTGTCCTTAATGTGACCAGTCCCCAATGTGGAAACAACTCAGTTACTGTGTCTAATGTGACCAGTCCCCAATGTGGAAACAACTCAGTTACTGTGTCTAATGTGACCAGTCCCCAATGTGGAAACAACTCAGTTACTGTGTCCTTAATGTGACCGGTCCCCAATGTGGAAACAACTCAGTTACTGTGTCCTTAATGTGACCAGTCCCCAATGTGGAAACAACTCAGTTACTGTGTCCTTAATGTGACCAGTCCCCAATGTGGAAACAACTCAGTTACTGTGTCCTTAATGTGACCAGTCCCCAATGTGGAAACAACTCAGTTACTGTGTCTAATGTGACCAGTCCCCAATGTGGAAACAACTCAGTTACTGTGTCCTTAATGTGACCAGTCCCCAATGTGGAAACAACTCAGTTACTGTGTCCTTAATGTGACCAGTCCCCAATGTGGAAACAACTCAGTTACTGTGTCTAATGTGACCAGTCCCCAATGTGGAAACAACTCAGTTACTGTGTCCTTAATGTGACCAGTCCCCAATGTGGAAACAACTCAGTTACTGTGTCCTTAATGTGACCAGTCCCCAATGTGAAAACAACTCAGTTACTGTGTCCTTAATGTGACCAGTCCCCAATGTGGAAACAACTCAGTTACTGTGTCTAATGTGACCAGTCCCCAATGTGGAAACAACTCAGTTACTGCGTCCTTAATGTGACCAGTCCCCAATGTGAAAACAACTCAGTTACTGTGTCCTTAATGTGACCAGTCCCCAATGTGGAAACAACTCAGTTACTGTGTCCTTAATGTGACCAGTCCCCAATGTGGAAACAACTCAGTTACTGTGTCCTTAATGTGACCAGTCCCCAATGTGGAAACAACTCAGTTACTGTGTCCTTAATGTCACCAGTCCCCAATGTGGAAACAACTCAGTTACTGTGTCTAATGTGACCAGTCCCCAATGTGGAAACAACTCAGTTACTGTGTCCTTAATGTGACCAGTCCCCAATGTGGAAACAACTCAGTTACTGTGTCCTTAATGTGACCAGTCCCCAATGTGAAAACAACTCAGTTACTGTGTCCTTAATGTGACCAGTCCCCAATGTGGAAACAACTCAGTTACTGTGTCCTTAATGTGACCAGTCCCCAATGTGAAAACAACTCAGTTACTGTGTCTAATGTGACCAGTCCCCAATGTGGAAACAACTCAGTTACTGTGTCCTTAATGTGACCAGTCCCCAATGTGGAAACAACTCAGTTACTGTGTCCTTAATGTGACCAGTCCCCAATGTGAAAACAACTCAGTTACTGTGTCTAATGTGACCAGTCCCCAATGTGGAAACAACTCAGTTACTGTGTCCTTAATGTGACCAGTCCCCAATGTGGAAACAACTCAGTTACTGTGTTTAATGTGACCAGTCCCCAATGTGGAAACAACTCCTAACCTCACGTTAACCTAACCTCACGTCATCCCTAACCTCACGTCAACCTAACCTCACGTCATCCCTAACCTCACGTCATCCTAACCTCACGTCATCCTAACCTCACGTCATCCTAACCTCACGTCATCCTAACCTCACGTCATCCCTAACCTCACGTCAACCTAACCTCACGTCAACCTAACCTAACGTCAACCTAACCTCACGTTAACCTAACCTAACGTCAACCTAACCTCACGTTAACCTAACCTCACGTCAACCTAACCTCACGTTAACCTAACCTCACGTAAACCCTAACCTCACGTCATCCTAACCTCACGTCATCCTAACCTCACGTTAACCTAACCTCACGTCAACCCTAAACTCACGTCATCCCTAAACTCACGTCATCCCTAACCTCACGTCATCCCTAACCTCACGTCATCCCTAACCTCACGTCAATCTAACCTCAGGTTA
>NW_025746011.1:85000-152500 GCF_021184085.1 Oncorhynchus gorbuscha | reverse complement strand
TTAAAATCTGTGGTGGCCCCCTGATTAAACTCTGTGGTGGCCCCCTGATTAAACTCTGTGGTGGCCCCCTGATTAAACTCTGTGGTGGCCCCCTGATTAAACTCTGTGGTGGCCCCCTGATTAAACTCTGTGGTGGCCCCCTGATTAAACTCTGTGATGGCCCCTGATTAAACTCTGTGGTGGCCCCTGATTAAAATCTGTGATGGCCCCCTGATTAAACTCTGTGGTGGCCCCCTGATTAAACTCTGTGGTGGCCCCCTGATTAAACTCTGTGGTGGCCCCCTGATTAAACTCTGTGGTGGCCCCCTGATTAAACTCTGTGGTGGCCCCCTGATTAAAATCTGTGGTGGCCCCCTGATTAAACTCTGTGGTGGCCCCCTGATTAAACTCTGTGGTGGCCCCCTGATTAAACTCTGTGATGGCCCCCTGATTAAACTCTGTGGTGGCCCCCTGATTAAACTCTGTGGTGGCCCCCTGATTAAACTCTGTGGTGGCCCCCTGATTAAACTCTGTGGTGGCCCCCTGATTAAACTCTGTGATGACCCCCTGATTAAACTCTGTGGTGGCCCCCTGATTAAAATCTGTGGTGGCCCCCTGATTAAAATCTGTGGTAGAAAGATACAGAACCCTTCAAGGAACATTCGACCCCCACATGTTTCATGTGGATGTCTGAGCTCACTGGTTTTCATTCGACCCCCACATGTTTCATGTGGATGTCTGAGCTCACTGGTTTTCATTCGACCCCACATGTTTCATGTGGATGTCTGAGCTCACTGGTTTTCATTCGACCCCACATGTTTCATGTGGATGTCTGAGCTCACTGGTTTTCATTCGACCCCCACATGTTTCATGTGGATGTCTGAGCTCACTGGTTTTCATTCGACCCCCACATGTTTCATGTGGATGTCTGAGCTCACTGGTTTTCATTCGACCCCCACATGTTTCATGTGGATGTCTGAGCTCACTGGTTTTCATTCGACCCCCACATGTTTCATGTGGATGTCTGAGCTCACTGGTTTTCATTCGACCCCCACATGTTTCATGTGGATGTCTGAGCTCACTGGTTTTCATTCGACCCCCACATGTTTCATGTGGATGTCTGAGCTCACTGGTTTTCATTCGACCCCACATGTTTCATGTGGATGTCTGAGCTCACTGGTTTTCATTCGACCCCCACATGTTTCATGTGGATGTCTGAGCTCACTGGTTTTCATTCGACCCCCACATGTTTCATGTGGATGTCTGAGCTCACTGGTTTTCATTCGACCCCCACATGTTTCATGTGGATGTCTGAGCTCACTGGTTTTCATTCGACCCCCACATGTTTCATGTGGATGTCTGAGCTCACTGGTTTTCATTCGACCCCCACATGTTTCATGTGGATGTCTGAGCTCACTGGTTTTCATTCGACCCCCACATGTTTCATGTGGATGTCTGAGCTCACTGGTTTTCATTCGACCCCCACATGTTTCATGTGGATGTCTGAGCTCACTGGTTTTCATTCGACCCCCACATGTTTCATGTGGATGTCTGAGCTCACTGGTTTTCATTAGGGCAGATTACAAGAGGCACAACATCAACAAACGTTCAACTGTGCGTATTGTTGTCAGGCAGGACCATACAGCACTGACTTGGGAAGTTCTATCAACATCAGCACGGAATGAGAACACATCTGACTTGGGATGTTCTATCAACATCAGCACGGAAGGTCTGTTTCTACCTGATGCATCTCTGTGTTTAAAGGTCTCTGTTTCCACCTGTTCTATCTCTGTGTTTAAAGGTCTCTGTTTCCACCTGTTGTATCTCTGTGTTTAAAGGTCTCTGTTTCCACCTGTTGTATCTCTGTGTTTAAAGGTCTCTGTTTCCACCTGTTGTATCTCTGTGTTTAAAGGTCTCTGTTGTATCTCTGTGTTTATAGGTCTCTGTTTCCACCTGTTGTATCTCTGTGTTTAAAGGTCTCTGTTTCCACCTGTTGTATCTCTGTGTTTAAAGGTCTCTGTTTCCACCTGTTGTATCTCTGTGTTTAAAGGTCTCTGTTTCCACCTGTTGTATCTCTGTGTTTAAAGGTCTCTGTTTCCACCTGTTGTATCTCTGTGTTTAAAGGTCTCTGTTTCCACCTGTTGTATCTCTGTGTTTAAAGGTCTCTGTTTCCACCTGTTGTATCTCTGTGTTTAAAGGTCTCTGTTTCCACCTGTTGTATCTCTGTGTTTAAAGGTCTCTGTTTCCACCTGTTGTATCTCTGTGTTTATAGGGTCTCTGTTTCCACCTGTTGTATCTCTGTGTTTAAAGGTCTCTGTTGTATCTCTGTGTTTATAGGTCTCTGTTTCCACCTGTTGTATCTCTGTGTTTAAAGGTCTCTGTTTCCACCTGTTGTGTCTCTGTGTTTAAAGGTCTCTGTTTCCATCTGTTGTGTCTCTGTGTTTAAAGGTCTCTGTTTCCACCTGTTGTATCTCTGTGTTTAAAGGTCTCTGTTGTATCTCTGTGTTTAAAGGTCTCTGTTTCCACCTGTTGTATCTCTGTGTTTAAAGGTCTCTGTTTCCACCTGTTGTGTCTCTGTGTTTAAAGGTCTCTGTTGTATCTCTGTGTTTAAAGGTCTCTGTTTCCACCTGTTGTATCTCTGTGTTTAAAGGTCTCTGTTTCCACCTGTTGTGTCTCTGTGTTTAAAGGTCTCTGTTTCCATCTGTTGTGTCTCTGTGTTTAAAGGTCTCTGTTTCCACCTGTTGTATCTCTGTGTTTATAGGTCTCTGTTTCCACCTGTTGTGTCTCTGTGTTTAAAGGTCTCTGTTTCCACCTGTTGTATCTCTGTGTTTAAAGGTCTCTGTTGTATCTCTGTGTTTAAAGGTCTCTGTTTCCACCTGTTGTATCTCTGTGTTTAAAGGTCTCTGTTTCCACCTGTTGTGTCTCTGTGTTTAAAGGTCTCTGTTTCCATCTGTTGTGTCTCTGTGTTTAAAGGTCTCTGTTTCCACCTGTTGTATCTCTGTGTTTATAGGTCTCTGTTTCCACCTGTTGTGTCTCTGTGTTTAAAGGTCTCTGTTTCCACCTGTTGTGTCTCTGTGTTTATAGGTCTCTGTTTCCACCTGTTGTGTCTCTGTGTTTAAAGGTCTCTGTTTCCACCTGTTGTGTCTCTGTGTTTATAGGTCTCTGTTTCCACCTGTTGTATCTCTGTGTTTAAAGGTCTCTGTTTCCACCTGTTGTATCTCTGTGTTTAAAGGTCTCTGTTGTATCTCTGTGTTTATAGGTCTCTGTTGTATCTCTGTGTTTAAAGGTCTCTGTTTCCACCTGTTGTATCTCTGTGTTTATAGGTATCTCTGTGTTTAAAGGTCTCTGTTTCCACCTGTTGTATCTCTGTGTTTATAGGTATCTCTGTGTTTAAAGGTCTCTGTTTCCACCTGTTGTATCTCTGTGTTTATAGGTATCTCTGTGTTTAAAGGTCTCTGTTTCCACCTGTTGTATCTCTGTGTTTATAGGTATCTCTGTGTTTAAAGGTCTCTGTTTCCATCTGTTGTGTCTCTGTGTTTATAGGTCTCTGTTTCCATCTGTTGTATCTCTGTGTTTAAAGGTCTCTGTTGTATCTCTGTGTTTATAGGTCTCTGTTTCCACCTGTTGTGTCTCTGTGTTTAAAGGTCTCTGTTTCCACCTGTTGTATCTCTGTGTTTATAGGTATCTCTGTGTTTATAGGTCTCTGTTTCCACCTGTTGTATCTCTGTGTTTATAGGTATCTCTGTGTTTATAGGTCTCTGTTTCCACCTGTTGTATCTCTGTGTTTATAGGTATCTCTGTGTTTATAGGGTCTCTGTTTCCACCTATTGTATCTCTGTGTTTATAGGGTCTCTGTTTCCACCTATTGTATCTCTGTGTTTAAAGGTCTCTGTTTCCACCTGTTCTATCTCTGTGTTTATAGGTCTCTGTTTCCACCTGTTGTGTCTCTGTGTTTAAAGGTCTCTGTTTCCATCTGTTGTGTCTCTGTGTTTATAGGGTCTCTGTTTCCACCTGTTGTGTCTCTGTGTTTAAAGGTCTCTGTTGTATCTCTGTGTTTATAGGTCTCTGTTCTATCTCTGTGTTTAAAGGTCTCTGTTTCCACCTGTTGTATCTCTGTGTTTATAGGGTCTCTGTTTCCACCTGTTGTATCTCTGTGTTTATAGGTCTCTGTTGTATCTCTGTGTTTATAGGTCTCTGTTTCCACCTGTTGTATATCTGTGTTTAAAGGGCTCTGTTTCCACCTGTTCTATCTCTGTGTTTAAAGGTCTCTGTTTCCACCTGTTGTATCTCTGTGTTTATAGGTATCTCTGTGTTTAAAGGTCTCTGTTTCCATCTGTTGTGTCTCTGTGTTTAAAGGTCTCTGTTTCCATCTGTTGTATCTCTGTGTTTATAGGTATCTCTGTGTTTAAAGGTCTCTGTTTCCATCTGTTGTGTCTCTGTGTTTAAAGGTCTCTGTTTCCACCTGTTGTATCTCTGTGTTTATAGGTATCTCTGTGTTTAAAGGTCTCTGTTTCCATCTGTTGTGTCTCTGTGTTTAAAGGTCTCTGTTTCCATCTGTTGTATCTCTATGTTTAAAGGTCTCTGTTTCCATCTGTTGTATCTCTGTGTTTAAAGGTCTCTGTTGTATCTATGTGTTTAAAGGTCTCTGCTTCCACCTGTTGTATCTCAGTGTTTAAAGGTCTCTGTTGTATCTCTGTGTTTAAAGGTCTCTGTTGTATCTCTGTGTTTATAGGTCTCTGTTTCCATCTGTTGTATCTCTGTGTTTATAGGTCTCTGTTGTATCTCTGTGTTTATAGGTCTCTGTTTCCACCTGTTGTATCTCTGCGTTTAAAGGTCTCTGTTTCCATCTGTTGTGTCTCTGTGTTTAAAGGTCTCTGTTTCCACCTGTTGTATCTATGTGTTTAAAGGTCTCTGTTGTATCTCTGCGTTTAAAGGTCTCTGTTGTATCTCTGTGTTTAAAGGTCTCTGTTGTATCTATGCGTTTAAAGGTCTCTGTTTCCATCTGTTGTGTCTCTGTGTTTAAAGGTCTCTGTTTCCACCTGTTGTATCTCTGTGTTTAAAGGTCTCTGTTGTATCTATGTGTTTAAAGGTCTCTGTTGTATCTCTGTGTTTAAAGGTCTCTGTTTCCACCTGTTGTATCTCTGTGTTTATAGGTATCTCTGTGTTTAAAGGTCTCTGTTTCCATCTGTTGTGTCTCTGTGTTTAAAGGTCTCTGTTTCCATCTGTTGTATCTCTGTGTTTAAAGGTCTCTGTTTCCATCTGTTGTATCTCTATGTTTAAAGGTCTCTGTTTCCATCTGTTGTATCTCTGTGTTTAAAGGTCTCTGTTGTATCTCTGTGTTTAAAGGTCTCTGTTGTATCTCTGTGTTTAAAGGTCTCTGTTGTATCTCTGTGTTTAAAGGTCTCTGTTGTATCTCTGTGTTTAAAGGTCTCTGTTGTATCTCTGTGTTTAAAGGTCTCTGTTGTATCTCTGTGTTTAAAGGTCTCTGTTGTATCTCTGTGTTTAAAGGTTTCTGTTTCCATCTGTTGTGTCTCTGTGTTTAAAGGTCTCTGTTTCCATCTGTTGTATCTCTGTGTTTAAAGGTCTCTGTTTCCACCTGTTGTGTCTCTGTGTTTATAGGTCTCTGTTGTATCTCTGTGTTTAAAGGTCTCTGTTGTATCTCTGTGTTTAAAGGTCTCTGTTGTATCTCTGTGTTTAAAGGTCTCTGTTTCCATCTGTTGTGTCTCTGTGTTTAAAGGTCTCTGTTGTATCTCTGTGTTTAAAGGTCTCTGTTTCCACCTGTTGTGTCTCTGTGTTTATAGGTCTCTGTTGTATCTCTGTGTTTAAAGGTCTCTGTTTCCACCTGTTGTATCTCTGTGTTTATAGGTCTCTGTTTCCACCTGTTGTGTCTCTGTGTTTATAGGTCTCTGTTGTGTCTCTGTGTTTAAAGGTCTCTGTTTCCACCTGTTGTATCTCTGTGTTTATAGGTATCTCTGTGTTTAAAGGTCTCTGTTTCCACCTGTTGTATCTCTGTGTTTATAGGTCTCTGTTTCCATCTGTTGTGTCTCTGTGTTTAAAGGTCTCTGTTTCCATCTGTTGTATCTCTGTGTTTAAAGGTCTCTGTTGTATCTATGTGTTTAAAGGTCTCTGCTTCCACCTGTTGTATCTCAGTGTTTAAAGGTCTCTGTTGTATCTCTGTGTTTAAAGGTCTCTGTTGTATCTCTGTGTTTAAAGGTCTCTGTTGTATCTATGCGTTTAAAGGTCTCTGTTTCCATCTGTTGTGTCTCTGTGTTTAAAGGTCTCTGTTTCCACCTGTTGTATCTATGTGTTTAAAGGTCTCTGTTGTATCTCTGCGTTTAAAGGTCTCTGTTGTATCTCTGTGTTTAAAGGTCTCTGTTGTATCTATGCGTTTAAAGGTCTCTGTTTCCATCTGTTGTGTCTCTGTGTTTAAAGGTCTCTGTTTCCACCTGTTGTATCTCTGTGTTTAAAGGTCTCTGTTGTATCTATGTGTTTAAAGGTCTCTGTTGTATCTCTGTGTTTAAAGGTCTCTGTTTCCACCTGTTGTATCTCTGTGTTTAAAGGTCTCTGTTGTATCTATGTGTTTAAAGGTCTCTGTTGTATCTCTGTGTTTAAAGGTCTCTGTTTCCACCTGTTGTGTCTCTGTGTTTAAAGGTCTCTGTTGTATCTCTGTGTTTAAAGGTCTCTGTTTCCACCTGTTGTATCTCTGTGTTTAAAGGTCTCTGTTGTATCTATGTGTTTAAAGGTCTCTGTTGTATCTCTGTGTTTAAAGGTCTCTGCTTCCACCTGTTGTATCTCTGTGTTTAAAGGTCTCTGTTTCCACCTGTTGTATCTCTGTGTTTAAAGGTCTCTGCTTCCACCTGTTGTATCTCTGTGTTTAAAGGTCTCTGTTTCCACCTGTTGTATCTCTGTGTTTAAAGGTCTCTGCTTCCACCTGTTGTATCTCTGTGTTTATAGGTCTCTGTTTCCACCTATTGTATCTCTGTGTTTAAAGGTCTCTGTTTCCACCTGTTGTATCTCTGTGTTTAAAGGTCTCTGTTTCCATCTGTTGTGTCTCTGTGTTTATAGGTCTGTTTCCACCTGTTGTATCTCGGTGTTTAAAGGTCTCTGTTGTATCTCTGTGTTTAAAGGTCTCTGTTTCCACCTGCTGTGTCTCTGTGTTTAAAGGTCTCTGTTTCCACCTGTTGTGTCTCTGTGTTTATAGGTCTCTGTTTCCACCTGTTGTATCTCGGTGTTTAAAGGTCTCTGTTGTGTCTCTGTGTTTAAAGGTCTCTGTTTCCATCTGTTGTATCTCTGTGTTTATAGGTCTCTGTTTCCACCTGTTGTATCTCTGTGTTTAAAGGTCTCTGTTGTATCTATGTGTTTAAAGGTCTCTGTTGTATCTCTGTGTTTAAAGGTCTCTGTTTCCATCTGTTGTATCTCTGTGTTTATAGGTCTCTGCTTCCACCTGTTGTATCTCTGTGTTTAAAGGTCTCTGTTTCCACCTGTTGTGTCTCTGTGTTTATAGGTCTGTTTCCACCTGTTGTATCTCTTTGTTTAAAGGTCTCTGTTTCCACCTGTTGTATCTCTTTGTTTAAAGGTCTCTGTTTCCACCTGTTGTATCTCGGTGTTTAAAGGTCTCTGTTTCCACCTGTTGTATCTCTGTGTTTAAAGATCTCTGTTTCCACCTGTTGTATCTCTGTGTTTAAAGATCTCTGTTTCCACCTGTTGTATCTCTGTGTTTATAGGTCTGTTTCCACCTGTTGTATCTCTTTGTTTAAAGGTCTCTGTTTCCACCTGTTGTATCTCGGTGTTTAAAGGTCTCTGTTTCCACCTGTTGTATCTCTGTGTTTAAAGATCTCTGTTTCCACCTGTTGTATCTCTGTGTTTATAGGTCTCTGTTTCCACCTGTTGTATCTCTGTGTTTAAAGGTCTCTGTTGTATCTCTGTGTTTAAAGGTCTCTGTTGTGTCTCTGTGTTTAAAGGTCTCTGTTTCCACCTGTTGTGTCTCTGTGTTTATAGGTCTCTGTTGTATCTCTGTGTTTAAAGGTCTCTGTTTCCACCTGCTGTGTCTCTGTGTTTAAAGGTCTCTGTTTCCACCTGTTGTGTCTCTGTGTTTATAGGTCTCTGTTTCCACCTGTTGTATCTCGGTGTTTAAAGGTCTCTGTTGTATCTCTGTGTTTAAAGGTCTCTGTTTCCACCTGTTGTATCTCTGTGTTTATAGGTCTCTGTTTCCACCTGTTGTATCTCTGTGTTTATAGGTCTCTGTTTCCACCTGTTGTATCTCTGTGTTTAAAGGTCTCTGTTTCCATCTGTTGTATCTCTGTGTTTATAGGTATCTCTGTGTTTATAGGTCTCTGTTTCCACCTGTTGTATCTCTGTGTTTAAAGGTCTCTGTTTCCACCTGTTGTATCTCTGTGTTTAAAGGTCTCTGTTTCCACCTGTTGTATCTCTGTGTTTAAAGGTCTCTGTTTCCATCTGTTGTGTCTCTGTGTTTAAAGGTCTCTGTTTCCATCTGTTGTATCTCTGTGTTTATAGGTCTCTGTTCCACCTGTTGTATCTCTGTGTTTAAAGGTCTCTGTTTCCATCTGTTGTGTCTCTGTGTTTATAGGTCTCTGTTTCCACCTGTTGTATCTCGGTGTTTAAAGGTCTCTGTTGTATCTCTGTGTTTAAAGGTCTCTGTTTCCACCTGTTGTGTCTCTGTGTTTAAAGGTCTCTGTTTCCACCTGTTGTGTCTCTGTGTTTATAGGTCTCTGTTTCCACCTGTTGTATCTCTGTGTTTAAAGGTCTCTGTTTCCACCTGTTGTGTCTCTGTGTGTCTCTGTGGTGTATCTCTGTAGTGTATCTCTGTGTTTAAAGGTCAGACACTACAGCTAGACTACAGCCTCCTGTAGCAGCATCAGACACTACAGCTAGACTACAGCCTCCTGTAGCAGCATCAGCCACTTCATCTAGACTACAGCCTCCTGTAGCAGCATCAGAGACTACAGCTATACATCTAGACTACAGCCTCCTGTAGCAGCATCAGACACAACAGCTAGACTACAGCCTCCTGTAGCAGCATCAGACACTACAGCTAGACTACAGCCTCCTGTAGCAGCATCAGAGACTACAGCTATACATCTAGACTACAGCCTCCTGTAGCAGCATCAGACACAACAGCTAGACTACAGCCTCCTGTAGCAGCATCAGACACTACAGCTAGACTACAGCCTCCTGTAGCAGCATCAGACACTACAGCTAGACTACAGCCTCCTGTAGCAGCATCAGACACTACAGCTAGACTATAGCCTCCTGTAGCAGCATCAGACACTACAGCTAGACTACAGCCTCCTGTAGCAGCATCAGACACTACAGCTAGACTACAGCCTCCTGTAGCAGCATCAGACACTACATATAGACTACAGCCTCCTGTAGCAGCATCAGACACTACAGCTAGACTACAGCCTCCTGTAGCAGCATCAGAGACTACAGCTAGACTACAGCCTCCTGTAGCAGCATCAGACACTACAGCTAGACTACAGCCTCCTGTAGCAGCATCAGACACTACAGCTAGACTACAGCCTCCTGTAGCAGCATCAGACACTACAGCTATACATCTAGACTACAGCCTCCTGTAGCAGCATCAGACATTACAGATATCTCTCTGAGAGTAATGTTGACAAGTAGGAAGAGGACAGGACAGATCCACCAGACAGATGAGATGAGGTAAGAGGCGGATTGGAAGGAAGGCTTACGCTGTGTTGCATTGTCCTCCACACTGTCCTCTGGGAGCAGCAGAGAAACAGAGAAGAGAGGGATTTAATAGAGGCAGATGAGAGACACAGAGAGAGGCATAAAACACATACAATGAAAGGAAGGCTATGAATACATGCATTAGTCTGGAAACCAATAGCAACCATAGAACGTGATAAATAGTTCTGGCAAGATATTCAATTCCCCTGCCTCCTCTCTCTTTGGGAGTCTAAGCACCTCTCAACTCATGTTATTACACCTGCCTCAATCATTATGTATTATACCACATTATATTAAAATTATCTTTCCAGTCTACATCTTCTCTAAGACAATGTCCTGGTGTTATCATCCTGGAGGGATAATGTATTATCCTGGAGGAGTAATGTACCATCCTGGAGGGATAATGTATCATCCTGGAGGGATAATGTACCACCCTGGAGGGATAATGTATCATCCTGGAGGGATAATGTATCATCCTGGAGGAGTAATGTATCATCCTGGAGGGATAATGTATCATCCTGGAGGGATAATGTATCATCCTGGAGGGATAATGTATCATCCTGGAGGGATAATGTATCATCCTGGAGGGATAATGTATCATCCTGGAGGAGTAATGTACCATCCTGGAGGGATAATGTATCATCCTGGAGGGATAATGTACCATCCTGGAGGGATAATGTACCATCCTGGAGGAGTAATATACTATCCCGGAGGGGTAATGTACTATCCCGGAGGGATAATGTATCATCCTGGGGGGGTAATGTATCATCCTGGATGGGTAATGTATTATCCTGGATGGGTAATGTATTATCTTGTAGGGATAATGTATCATTCTGGAGGAGTAATGCACTATCCTGGAGGGGTCATGTGCTGTCCTGGAGGGATAATGTACTATACTGGAGGGATAATGTATCATCCCAGAGGGTTAATATATCATCCCGGAGGGGTTAATGTATCATCCAAGAGGGGTTAATGTATCATCCTGGGGGGTTAATGTATCATCCTGGAGGGGTAATGTATCATCCTGGAGGGGTTAATGTATCATCCTGGAGGGGTAATGTATCATCCTGGAGGGGTTAATGTATCATCCTGGAGGGATAATGTAACATCCTGGAGGGGTTAATGTATCATCCCATAGGGGTTAATGTAACATCCTGGAGGGGTTAATGTATCATCCTGGAGGGCTAATGTAACATCCTGGAGGGGTAATGTATCATCCCGGAGGGGTAATGTAACATCCCGGAGGGGTTAATGTATCATCTCATAGGGGTTAAAGTATCATCCTGGAGGGGTAATGTATCATCCTGGAGGGATAATGTATCATCCAAGAGGGGTTAATGTATCATCCTGGAGGGGTAATGTATCATCCTGGAGGGATAATGTATCATCCTGGAGGGGTAATGTATCATCCTGGAGGGTTAATGTATCATCCTGGAGGGTTAATGTATCATCCTGGAGGGGTAATGTATCATCCTGGAGGGTTAATGTATCATCCTGGAGGGTTAATGTATCATCCAGGAGGGTTAATGTATCATCCTGGAGGGATAATGTATCATCCTGGAGGGGTAATGTATCATCCTGGAGGGATAATGTGACATCCTGGAGGGATAATGTGAATCCTGGAGGGGTAATGTATCATCCTGGAGGGGTAATGTATCATCCTGGAGGGGTTAATGTATCATCCTGGAGGGATAATGTGACATCCTGGAGGGATAATGTGAATCCTGGAGGGGTAATGTATCATCCCATAGGGGTTAATGTATCATCCAAGAGGGGTTAATGTATCATCCTGGAGGGGTAATGTAACATCCCGGAGGGATTAATGTATCATCCCATAGGGGTTAATGTATCATCCTGGAGGGGTAATGTATCATCCTGGAGGGATCATGTATCATCCTGGAGGGGTAATGTATCATCCTGGATGGATAATGTATCATCCTGGAGGGGTAATGTATCATCCTGGAGGGTTAATGTATCATTCTGGAGGGGTAATGTATCATCCTGGAGGGTTAATGTATCATCCTGGAGGGTTAATGTATCATCCAGGAGGGTTAATGTATCATCCTGGAGGGATAATGTATCATCCTGGAGGGGTAATGTATCATCCTGGAGGGGTTAATGTATCATCCTGGAGGGATAATGTGACATCCTGGAGGGATAATGTGAATCCTGGAGGGGTAATGTATCATCCTGGAGGGGTTAATGTATCATCCTGGAGGGATAATGTGACATCCTGGAGGGATAATGTGAATCCTGGAGGGGTAATGTATCATCCTGGAGGGTTAATGTATCATCCTGGAGGGATAATGTATCATCCTGGAGGGGTTAATATATCATCCCGGAGGGGTTAATGTATCATCCAAGAGGGGTTAATGTATCATCCTGGGGGGTTAATGTATCATCCTGGAGGGGTAATGTAACATCCCGGAGGGGTTAATGTATCATCCCATAGGGGTTAATGTATCATCCTGGAGGGGTAATGCATCATCCTGGAGGGATAATGTATCATCCTGGAGGGGTAATGTATCATCCTGGAGGGGTAATGTATCATCCTGGAGGGGTAATGTATCATCCTGGAGGGGTTAATGTATCATCCTGGAGGGATAATGTGACATCCTGGAGGGATAATGTGAATCCTGGAGGGGTAATGTATCATCCTGGAGGGTTAATGTATCATCCAGGAGGGTTAATGTATCATCCTGGAGGGATAATGTATCATCCTGGAGGGATAATGTATCATCCAAGAGGGGTTAATGTATCATCCTGGAGGGGTAATGTATCATCCTGGAGGGGTTAATGTATCATCCTGGAGGGGTAATGTAACATCCCGGAGGGGTTAATGTATCATCCCATAGGGGTTAATGTATCATCCTGGAGGGGTAATGCATCATCCTGGAGGGATAATGTATCATCCTGGAGGGGTAATGTATCATCCTGGAGGGGTAATGTATCATCCTGGAGGGGTAATGTATCATCCTGGAGGGGTTAATGTATCATCCTGGAGGGATAATGTGACATCCTGGAGGGATAATGTGAATCCTGGAGGGGTAATGTATCATCCTGGAGGGTTAATGTATCATCCAGGAGGGTTAATGTATCATCCTGGAGGGATAATGTATCATCCTGGAGGGATAATGTATCATCCAAGAGGGGTTAATGTATCATCCTGGAGGGGTAATGTATCATCCTGGAGGGGTTAATGTATCATCCTGGAGGGGTAATGTAACATCCCGGAGGGGTTAATGTATCATCCCATAGGGGTTAATGTATCATCCTGGAGGGGTAATGCATCATCCTGGAGGGATAATGTATCATCCTGGAGGGGTAATGTATCATCCTGGAGGGGTAATGTATCATCCTGGAGGGGTAATGTATCATCCTGGAGGGGTTAATGTATCATCCTGGAGGGATAATGTGACATCCTGGAGGGATAATGTGAATCCTGGAGGGGTAATGTATCATCCTGGAGGGTTAATGTATCATCCAGGAGGGTTAATGTATCATCCTGGAGGGATAATGTATCATCCTGGAGGGATAATGTATCATCCAAGAGGGGTTAATGTATCATCCTGGAGGGGTAATGTATCATCCTGGAGGGGTTAATGTATCATCCTGGAGGGGTAATGTATCATCCTGGAGGGATAATGTATCATCCTGGAGGGGTTAATGTATCATCCTGGAGGGGTAATGTATCATCCTGGAGGGGTTAATGTATCATCCTGGAGGGGTAATGTATTATCCTGGAGGGGTAATGTAACATCCTGGGGGGGTAATGTAACATCCTGGAGGGTTAATGTATCATCCTGGAGGGGTAGTGTATCATCCCGGAGGGGTAATGTAACATCCCGGAGGGGTAATGTAACATCCTGGAGGGTTAATGTATCATCCCGGAGGGGTTAATGTATCATCCCGGAGGGGTAATGTATTATCCTGGAGGGGTAATGTAACATCCTGGAGGGGGTAATGTATCATCCTGGAGGGTTAATGTATCATCCTGGAGGGGTAGTGTATCATCCTGGAGGGGTTAATGTATCATCCTGGAGGGATAATGTAACATCCTGGAGGGGTTAATGTATCATCCTGGAGGGATAATGTAACATCCTGGAGGGGTAATGTATCATCCCGGAGGGGTAATGTATCATTCTGGAGGGTTAATGTATCATCCTGGAGGGGTAATGTATCACCCTGGAGGGCTTAATGTATTATCCTGGAGGGGTTATGTACCATCCTGGAGGGGTAATGTATCATTCCGGAGGGTTAATGTATCATCCTGGAGGGTTAATGTATCATCCTGGAGGGGTAATGTAACATCCTGGAGGGATAATGTAACATCCTGAAGGGGTAATGTACCATCCTGGAGGGGTAATGTATCATCCCGGAGGGGTAATGTATTATCCTGGAGGGGTAATGTAACATCCTGGAGGGGGTAATGTATCATCCTGGAGGGTTAATGTATCATCCTGGAGGGGTAGTGTATCATCCTGGAGGGGTTAATGTATCATCCTGGAGGGATAATGTAACATCCTGGAGGGGTTAATGTATCATCCTGGAGGGATAATGTAACATCCTGGAGGGGTAATGTATCATCCCGGAGGGGTAATGTATCATTCTGGAGGGTTAATGTATCATCCTGGAGGGGTAATGTATCACCCTGGAGGGCTTAATGTATTATCCTGGAGGGGTTATGTACCATCCTGGAGGGGTAATGTATCATTCCGGAGGGTTAATGTATCATCCTGGAGGGTTAATGTATCATCCTGGAGGGGTAATGTAACATCCTGGAGGGATAATGTAACATCCTGAAGGGGTAATGTACCATCCTGGAGGGGTAATGTATCATCCCGGAGGGGTAATGTATTATCCTGGAGGGGTAATGTAACATCCTGGAGGGGGTAATGTATCATCCTGGAGGGTTAATGTATCATCCTGGAGGGGTAGTGTATCATCCTGGAGGGGTTAATGTATCATCCTGGAGGGATAATGTAACATCCTGGAGGGGTTAATGTATCATCCTGGAGGGATAATGTAACATCCTGGAGGGGTAATGTATCATCCCGGAGGGGTAATGTATCATTCTGGAGGGTTAATGTATCATCCTGGAGGGGTAATGTATCACCCTGGAGGGCTTAATGTATTATCCTGGAGGGGTTATGTACCATCCTGGAGGGGTAATGTATCATTCCGGAGGTTTAATGTATCATCCTGGAGGGTTAATGTATCATCCTGGAGGGGTAATGTAACATCCTGGAGGGATAATGTAACATCCTGAAGGGGTAATGTACCATCCTGGAGGGGTAATGTATCATCCTGGAGGGGTAATGTATCATCCTGGAGGGGTAGTCCATGGTGTGACCACCAGGTCTTTGTTCCCATAAAACCCTCCATGGTGTGACCACCAGGTCTTTGTTCCCATAAAACCCTCCAGGGTGTGACCACCAGCTCTTTTTTCCCATAAAACCCTCCATGGTGTGACCACCAGCTCTTTGTTCCCATAAAACCCTCCATGGTGTGACCACCAGCCCTTTGTTCCCATAAAACCCTCCATGGTGTGACCACCAACCCTTTGTTCCCAGAAAACCCTCCATGGTGTGACCACCAGCCCTTTGTTCCCATAAAACCCTCCATGGTGTGACCACCATCCCTTTGTTCCCATAAAACCCTCCATGGTGTGACCACCAGGTCTTTGTTCCCATAAAACCCTCCATGGTCTGACCACCAGGTCTTTGTTCCCATAAAACCCTCCATGGTGTGACCACCAGCCCTTTGTTCCCAGAAAACCCTCCATGGTGTGACCACCAGCCCTTTGTTCCCATAAAACCCTCCATGGTGTGACCACCAGCTCTTTGTTCCCAGAAAACCCTCCAGGGTTTGAGCACCAGGTCTTTGTTCCCATAAAACCCTCCATGATGTGACCACCAGCCCTTTGTTCCCAGAAAACCCTCCAGGGTTTGAGCACCAAGGTAACAGTAGAGTGAGAGAGGGCTTGAGAGGAGAGAGCACACTTATCCCTGCACATTTCACTCTCCCCTGGGGAGATGACAGGATGATGGGAGACAGAGGCTGTGTATGAGTCAACACAGAGCCATGACCTGAACATGGAACTGAGGATTCAACTGAGAGGGGCTGCGGTCCAAATGGAGCCTCATTCCCATTATTCTGCACTACTTTTGACCGGGACCATCAAAATTAGTGCACTATATAGGGAATAGGGTGCCATTTTGGAACCAGAGAAGGACTCGGGGGATAACATAAAAGTGATTTAATCTCAAACTATCTCTCTGCTGGTTCTCTCAGTAGACAGTATGATCCCACACTTCCAGAGACTTCTGTAACGTTGGTCTGATATAGAAGATTCTGGTCTCTTGTCTACATCTGAGACTAGAGTGGTTCTCTCCCTGCCACCCTTCCTTCCCCTAACCACAGATCTAGGATCAGATTATCCTACCCCCAACCCTAACATCAACCAGGTGGGTGAAAGATATCTGATACAGGACTCATGGTAAGGGGAAATGTCTAGAGTAGAGTATCCCTTCACTGTCCTCCTCCCTGTCCTACTCTCTTACCAGTCTGTCCTCCTCCCTGTCCTCCTCTCTTACCAGTCTGTCCTCCTCCCTGTCCTCCTCTCTTACCAGTCTGTCCTCCTCCCTGTCCTCCTCTCTAACCAGTCTGTCCTCCTTCCTGTCCTCCTCTCTTACCAGTCTGTCCTCCTCCCTGTCATCCTCTCTTACCAGTCTGTCCACCAGTCTGTCCTCCTCCCTGTCCTCTCTTACCAGTCTGTCCTCCTCTCTTACCAGTCTGTCCTCCTCCCTGTCCTCCTATCTTACCAGTCTGTCCTCCTCCCTGTCCTCCTCTCTTACCAGTCTGTCCTCCTCTCTTACCAGTCTGTCCTCCTCTCTTACCAGTCTGTCCTCCTCTCTGTCCTCCTCTCTTACCAGTCTGTCCTCCTCCCTGTCCTCCTCTCTAACCAGTCTGTCCTCCTTCCTGTCCTCCTCTCTTACCAGTCTGTCCTCCTCCCTGTCCTCCTCTCTTACCAGTCTGTCCTCCTCCCTGTCCTCCTCTCTTACCAGTCTGTCCTCCTCCCTGTCCTCCTCTCTAACCAGTCTGTCCTCCTTCCTGTCCTCCTCTCTTACCAGTCTGTCCTCCTCCCTGTCATCCTCTCTTACCAGTCTGTCCACCAGTCTGTCCTCCTCCCTGTCCTCTCTTACCAGTCTGTCCTCCTCTCTTACCAGTCTGTCCTCCTCCCTGTCCTCCTATCTTACCAGTCTGTCCTCCTCCCTGTCCTCCTCTCTTACCAGTCTGTCCTCCTCTCTTACCAGTCTGTCCTCCTCTCTTACCAGTCTGTCCTCCTCTCTGTCCTCCTCTCTTACCAGTCTGTCCTCCTCTCTAACCAGTCTGTCCTCCTTCCTGTCCTCCTCTCTTACCAGTCTGTCCTCCTCCCTGTCCTCCTCTCTTACCAGTCTGTCCACCAGTCTGTCCTCCTCCCTGTCCTCCTCTCTTACCAGTCTGTCCTCCTCTCTTACCAGTCTGTCCTCATCTCTTACCAGTCTGTCCTCCTCTCTTACCAGTCTGTCCTCCTCCCTGTCCTCCTATCTTACCAGTCTGTCCTCCTCCCTGTCCTCCTCTCTTACCAGTCTGTCCTCCTCCCTGTCCTCCTCTCTTACCCGTCTGTCCTCCTCCCTGTCCTCCTCTCTAACCAGTCTGTCCTCCTCCCTGTCCTCCTCTCTAACCAGTCTGTCCTCCTTCCTGTCCTCCTCTCTTACCAGTCTGTCCACCAGTCTGTCCTCCTCCCTGTCCTCCTATCTTACCAGTCTGTCCTCATCTCTTACCAGTCTGTCCTCATCTCTTACCAGTCTGTCCTCCTCCCTGTCCTCCTCTCTAACCAGTCTGTCCTCCTTCCTGTCCTCCTCTCTTACCAGTCTGTCCTCCTCCCTGTCCTCCTCTCTTACCAGTCTGTCCTCCTCCCTGTCCTCCTCTCTTACCAGTCTGTCCTCCTCCCTGTCCTCCTCTCTAACCAGTCTGTCCTCCTTCCTGTCCTCCTCTCTTACCAGTCTGTCCTCCTCCCTGTCATCCTCTCTTACCAGTCTGTCCACCAGTCTGTCCTCCTCCCTGTCCTCTCTTACCAGTCTGTCCTCCTCTCTTACCAGTCTGTCCTCCTCCCTGTCCTCCTATCTTACCAGTCTGTCCTCCTCCCTGTCCTCCTCTCTTACCAGTCTGTCCTCCTCTCTTACCAGTCTGTCCTCCTCTCTTACCAGTCTGTCCTCCTCTCTGTCCTCCTCTCTTACCAGTCTGTCCTCCTCTCTAACCAGTCTGTCCTCCTTCCTGTCCTCCTCTCTTACCAGTCTGTCCTCCTCCCTGTCCTCCTCTCTTACCAGTCTGTCCACCAGTCTGTCCTCCTCCCTGTCCTCCTCTCTTACCAGTCTGTCCTCCTCTCTTACCAGTCTGTTCTCCTCCCTGTCCTCCTCTCTTACCAGTCTGTCCTCATCTCTTACCAGTCTGTCCTCCTCTCTTACCAGTCTGTCCTCCTCCCTGTCCTCCTATCTTACCAGTCTGTCCTCCTCCCTGTCCTCCTCTCTTACCAGTCTGTCCTCCTCCCTGTCCTCCTCTCTTACCCGTCTGTCCTCCTCCCTGTCCTCCTCTCTAACCAGTCTGTCCTCCTCCCTGTCCTCCTCTCTAACCAGTCTGTCCTCCTTCCTGTCCTCCTCTCTTACCAGTCTGTCCTCCTCCCTGTCATCCTCTCTTACCAGTCTGTCCACCAGTCTGTCCTCCTCCCTGTCCTCTCTTACCAGTCTGTCCTCCTCTCTTACCAGTCTGTCCTCCTCCCTGTCCTCATCTCTTACCAGTCTGTCCTCCTCCCTGTCCTCCTCTCTTACCAGTCTGTCCTCCTCCCTGTCCTCCTATCCCACCAGTCTGTCCTCCTCCCTGTCCTCATCTCTTACCAGTCTGTCCTCCTCCCTGTCCTCCTATCCCACCAGTCTGTCCTCCTCCCTGTCCTCCTATCCCACCAGTCTGTCCTCCTCTCTAACCAGTCTGTCCTCCTCCCTGTCCTCCTCTCTTACCAGTCTGTCCTCCTCTCCTACTAGTCTGTCCTCCTATCCCACCAGTCTGTCCTCCTATCCCACCAGTCTGTCCTCCTCCCTGTCCTCATCTCTTACCAGTCTGTCCTCCTATCCCACCAGTCTGTCCTCCTCCCTGTCCTCATCTCTTACCAGTCTGTCCAGGCTGGTGCCAGCGGCCGTGGTGGGTCTCTCCTCTGGGCTGTAGGGTCTGAATCGGGCGTTGAAGACATCAGAGATCCCCCTGGCTGATCTGCTGCTGCCCATCCCAGACGGCTTGGGCTGACCACACCCCTGGAACACCTGAAAGACCACAGAGACACCCTGTTAACTTACTGTCGAGAAAACAAACCTACTTTACAATCCGCAAGGTAGGACAGGGATACCACAGATGTGCATTACTCATATCGAGGAGTCTTGTTATCTAAAAGGGATTACTACAATGTCAACCTCAACTCGTCAAATATCAACCGATTTGACAATAATAGCCCAGCACCATTCAGTAGACCTACAGCCAAGCGCCATTCAGTAGACCTACAGCCCCATTCAGTAGACCTACAGCCCCATTCAGTAGACCTACAGACCCATTCAGTAGACCTACAGACCCATTCAGTAGACCTACAGACCCATTCAGTAGACCTACAGCGCCATTCAGTAAACCTACAGCGCCATTCAGTAGACATACAGCCCAGCACCGTTCAGTAGACCTACAGCGCCATTCAGTAGACCTACAGCACCATTCAGTAGACCTACAGCCCAGCTTCATTCAGTAGACCTACAGCCCAGCACCATTCAGTAAACCTACAGCCCAGCACCATTCAGTAGACCTACAGCATGGGGTAGGGTTAGGGAAGGAAGGAGGGGAGGAGGGGGAGGAAGGAAAGGAGGAGGAAGAAACAGGGGGAGGAGAGGGGAGGAAGGAGCAAGGGAGGAGAGGGGAGGAAGGAGCAGGGGAGGAGAGGGGAGGAAGGGATGGGGGAGGAAGGAGCAGGGAGGGAGAGGGGAGGAGAGGGGAGGAAGGGACGGGCAGAGACATCTATCTCCTCAGAAACATGGGTCTGTTCTTGGAACAGCTTGACTCTCAGTCATGTCGTGATTCATACTACACTGTAATTTGAGGTTTGGCCTCGTTCAGCAGCAAGGGAGTTTGAAAGCCATTTCCCAATACAGGATTACATTTGAGAGAAATGTTACGAAACCATTAGGACTTTCTGAAACTCCATCATATTGACCGTGGACTTAACTCACCCTGTCTGACTTAAATAGTATCCATTCTAGACACAAGGCCAACAGACACCAGCTGTTCTGAAGAGTCTGAACTTATTGAACAGAACCTTACGGAATGTGAAGAGGTTCTTTTATGTTATGTTATGTTACGCACTACCCTCCATCGGAGACCGAGCAGTTGCAGTACCAGGCAGTGATGTACTGGGCCCTCTACCCTCTGTCAGAGACCAGGCAGTTGCAGTACCAGGCAGTGATGTACTGGGCCCTCTACCCTCTGTCAGAGACCGAGCAGTTGCAGTACCAGGCAGTGATGTACTGGGCTCTACCCTCTGTCAGAGACCGAGCAGTTGCAGTACCAGGCAGTGATGTACTGGGCCCTCTACCCTCTGTCAGAGACCGAGCAGTTGCAGTACCAGGCAGTGATGTACTGGGCCCTCTACCCTCTGTCAGAGACCGAGCAGTTGCAGTACCAGGCAGTGATGTACTGGGCCCTCTACCCTCTGTCAGAGACAGAGCAGTTGCAGTACCAGGCAGTGATGTACTGGGCCCTCTACCCTCTGTCAGAGACCGAGCAGTTGCCATACCAGGCAGTGATCGAACCAGTCAGGATGCAGCTGATAAAGTTCTATAGGATATCTAGATATACAGGACACAGTTTGTATGCCAAAAGATCCCGGCTGTCGTACAACATTCACCAAAATACAAAAAGTACAAGCAGTGGACACTATTTCCCTGCTTTTAGGGCCCATAATGCAATTCTTCAGAAAATTTCTGATATTTTTTTCCAGATTTGAAGAAAATGCTGTAAAATATGTAGTATGTACCGGTAAGCCAGTTACCTGACATTAGTTGGCTACTTATACATGGAACTTGCCAGGCAGTATATTAACTATCTGCTATCTAACTAACTATCCAACGTTTATAACACTTAATTATTCACATCATTCTCAGCTAAGTGGTGTAGTCATTGTGCGCATCAATGGACGTTGTTCGTTCTGGCTATCTATTCCGATATCAGAGCACTCTCACATAGAATACCTGATGATAAACGAACGCTCAACACCCGTTGAACGCGGCCGGTGTCAGCAAACGTCGGCAAAAGAAAGCCTCATTAAATTGTTTTCCAGCAGCATAGTTCCAGTGAGCAACGCTCTGGATAACATGAAAACAGCCTAACCGGCTCGGCTAGGGGGAGTAAAATGGGCAGAGTGAGGTGTTCTTTCATTTGTGTCTGGAAGTAGCTAGCCAACGTTAGCCAGTTAGCTTCGGTGCTTGATTGCCGTTGAGCGCCCGGATCAACTCTACTCCTCGGCCATAGCGTCCAGAATGGCTCTGAGAGCGAAACGCTCTGAATTTACAGAAAGACAATCTGACAACGCTGTTGTCTTTACCTTAGCTGAAACTGTCATGCTGTTGTCTTTACCTTAGCTGAAACTGTCATGTCGTTGTCTTTACCTTAGCTGAAACTGTCATGCTGTTGTCTTTACCTTAGCTGAAACTGTCATGCTGTTGTCTTTACCTTAGCTGAAACTGTCATGCCGTTGTCTTTACCTTAGCTCTAACTGTCATATCGTTGTCTTTACCTTAGCTGAAACTGTCATGCTGTTGTCTTTACCTTAGCTGAAACTGTCCTGTTGCTGTCTTTACCTTAGCTGAAACTGTCATGCTGTTGTCTTTACCTTAGCTGAAACTGTCATGCTGTTGTCTTTACCTTAGCTCTAACTGTCATATCGTTGTCTTTACCTTAGCTGAAACTGTCATGCTGTTGTCTTTACCTTAGCTGAAACTGTCATGTTGTTGTCTTTACCTTAGCTGAAACTGTCATGTTGCTGTCTTTACCTTAGCTGAAACTGTCATGCAGTTGTCTTTACCTTAGCTGAAACTGTCATGCTGTTGTCTTTACCTTAGCTGAAACTGTCATGCTGTTGTCTTTACCTTAGCTGAAACTGTCATGCTGTTGTCTTCACCTTAGCTGAAACTGTCATGCTGTCATCTTTACCTTAGCTGAAACTGTCATTCTGTTGTCTTTACCTTAGCTGAAACTGTCATGCTGTTGTCTTTACCTTAGCTGAAACTGTCATGCTGTTGTCTTTACCTTAGCTGAAACTGTCATGCTGTTGTCTTTACCTTAGCTCTAACTGTCATATCGTTGTCTTTACCTTAGCTGAAACTGTCATGCTGTCGTCTTTACCTTAGCTGAAACTGTCACGCTGTTGTCTTTACCTTAGCTGAAACTGTCATGCTGTCGTCTTTACCTTAGCTGAAACTGTCATGCTGTTGTCTTTACCTTAGCTGAAACTGTCACGCTGTTGTCTTTACCTTAGCTGAAACTGTCATGCTGTTGTCTTCACCTTAGCTGAAACTGTCATGCTGTTGTCTTTACCTTAGCTGAAACTGTCACGCTGTTGTCTTTACCTTAGCTGAAACTGTCATGCTGTTGTCTTCACCTTAGCTGAAACTGTCATGCCGTTGTCTTTACCTTAGCTGAAACTGTCATGTTGTTGTCTTTACCTTAGCTGAAACTGTCATGTTGTTGTCTTTACCTTAGCTGAAACTGTCATGCTGTTGTCTTTACCTTAGCTGAAACTGTCATGCTGTTGTCTTTACCTTAGCTGAAACTGTCATGCTGTTGTCTTTACCTTAGCTGAAACTGTCATGCTGTTGTCTTTACCTTAGCTGAAACTGTCATGCTGTTGTCTTTACCTTAGCTGAAACTGTCATGCTGTTGTCTTTACCTTAGCTGAAACTGTCATGCTGTTGTCTTTACCTTAGCTGAAACTGTCATGCTGTTGTCTTTACCTTAGCTGAAACTGTCATGCTGTTGTCTTTACCTTAGCTGAAACTGTCATGCTGTTGTCTTTACCTTAGCTGAAACTGTCATGCTGTCGTCTTTACCTTAGCTGAAACTGTCATGATGTTGTCTTTACCTTAGCTGAAACTGTCATGCTGTTGTCTTTACCTTAGCTGAAACTGTCATGCTGTTGTCTTTACCTTAGCTGAAACTGTCATGTTGTTGTCTTTACCTTAGCTGAAACTGTCATGCTGTTGTCTTTACCTTAGCTGAAACTGTCATGCTGTTGTCTTTACCTTAGCTGAAACTGTCATGTTGTTGTCTTTACCTTAGCTGAAACTGTCATGCTGTCGTCTTTACCTTAGCTGAAACTGTCATGCTGTTGTCTTTACCTTAGCTGAAACTGTCATGATGTTGTCTTTACCTTAGCTGAAACTGTCATGCTGTTGTCTTTACCTTAGCTGAAACTGTCATGCTGTTGTCTTTACCTTAGCTGAAACTGTCATGCTGTTGTCTTTACCTTAGCTGAAACTGTCATGTTGTTGTCTTTACCTTAGCTGAAACTGTCATGCTGTCGTCTTTACCTTAGCTGAAACTGTCATGTCGTTGTCTTTACCTTAGCTGAAACTGTCATGTCGTTGTCTTTACCTTAGCTGAAACTGTCATGCTGTTGTCTTTACCTTAGCTGAAACTGTCATGCTGTTGTCTTTACCTTAGCTGAAACTGTCATGCTGTTGTCTTTACCTTAGCTGAAACTGTCATGCTGTTGTCTTTACCTTAGCTGAAACTGTCATGCTGTTGTCTTTACCTTAGCTGAAACTGTCATGATGTTGTCTTTACCTTAGCTGAAACTGTCATGTTGCTGTCTTTACCTTAGCTGAAACTGTCATGATGTTGTCTTTACCTTAGCTGAAACTGTCATGATGTTGTCTTTACCTTAGCTGAAACTGTCATGATGTTGTCTTTACCTTAGCTGAAACTGTCATGTCGTTGTCTTTACCTTAGCTGAAACTGTCATGCTGTTGTCTTTACCTTAGCTGAAACTGTCATGCTGTTGTCTTTACCTTAGCTGAAACTGTCATGCTGTTGTCTTTACCTTAGCTGAAACTGTCATGCTGTTGTCTTTACCTTAGCTGAAACTGTCACGCTGTTGTCTTTACCTTAGCTGAAACTGTCATGATGTTGTCTTTACCTTAGCTGAAACTGTCATGTTGTTGTCTTTACCTTAGCTGAAACTGTCATGTTGCTGTCTTTACCTTAGCTGAAACTGTCATGATGTTGTCTTTACCTTAGCTGAAACTGTCATGATGTTGTCTTTACCTTAGCTGAAACTGTCATGATGTTGTCTTTACCTTAGCTGAAACTGTCATGTCGTTGTCTTTACCTTAGCTGAAACTGTCATGCTGTCGTCTTTACCTTAGCTGAAACTGTCATGCTGTTGTCTTTACCTTAGCTGAAACTGTCATGCTGTCGTCTTTACCTTAGCTGAAACTGTCATGCTGTTGTCTTTACCTTAGCTGAAACTGTCATGCTGTCGTCTTTACCTTAGCTGAAACTGTCATGCTGTTGTCTTTACCTTAGCTGAAACTGTCACGCTGTTGTCTTTACCTTAGCTGAAACTGTCATGCTGTTGTCTTCACCTTAGCTGAAACTGTCATGCTGTTGTCTTTACCTTAGCTGAAACTGTCACGCTGTTGTCTTTACCTTAGCTGAAACTGTCATGCTGTTGTCTTCACCTTAGCTGAAACTGTCATGCCGTTGTCTTTACCTTAGCTGAAACTGTCATGTTGTTGTCTTTACCTTAGCTGAAACTGTCATGTTGTTGTCTTTACCTTAGCTGAAACTGTCATGCTGTTGTCTTTACCTTAGCTGAAACTGTCATGTTGTTGTCTTTACCTTAGCTGAAACTGTCATGCTGTTGTCTTTACCTTAGCTGAAACTGTCATGCTGTTGTCTTTACCTTAGCTGAAACTGTCATGCTGTTGTCTTTACCTTAGCTGAAACTGTCATGCTGTTGTCTTTACCTTAGCTGAAACTGTCATGCTGTCGTCTTTACCTTAGCTGAAACTGTCATGATGTTGTCTTTACCTTAGCTGAAACTGTCATGCTGTTGTCTTTACCTTAGCTGAAACTGTCATGCTGTTGTCTTTACCTTAGCTGAAACTGTCATGTTGTTGTCTTTACCTTAGCTGAAACTGTCATGCTGTTGTCTTTACCTTAGCTGAAACTGTCATGCTGTTGTCTTTACCTTAGCTGAAACTGTCATGTTGTTGTCTTTACCTTAGCTGAAACTGTCATGCTGTTTTCTTTACCTTAGCTGAAACTGTCATGTCGTTGTCTTTACCTTAGCTGAAACTGTCATGCTGTTGTCTTTACCTTAGCTGAAACTGTCATGCTGTTGTCTTTACCTTAGCTGAAACTGTCATGCTGTTGTCTTTACCTTAGCTGAAACTGTCATGTTGTTGTCTTTACCTTAGCTGAAACTGTCATGTTGCTGTCTTTACCTTAGCTGAAACTGTCATGTCGTTGTCTTTACCTTAGCTGAAACTGTCATGTCGTTGTCTTTACCTTAGCTGAAACTGTCATGTCGTTGTCTTTACCTTAGCTGAAACTGTCATGTCGTTGTCTTTACCTTAGCTGAAACTGTCATGATGTTGTCTTTACCTTAGCTGAAACTGTCATGTTGTTGTCTTTACCTTAGCTGAAACTGTCATGTTGTTGTCTTTACCTTAGCTCTAACTGTCATATCGTTGTCTTTACCTTAGCTGAAACTGTCATGTTGTTGTCTTTACCTTAGCTGAAACTGTCATGCTGTTTTCTTTACCTTAGCTGAAACTGTCATGCTGTTGTCTTTACCTTAGCTGAAACTGTCATGCTGTTGTCTTTACCTTAGCTGAAACTGTCATGCTGTTGTCTTTACCTTAGCTGAAACTGTCATGCTGTTGTCTTTACCTTAGCTGAAACTGTCATGCTGTTGTCTTTACCTTAGCTGAAACTGTCATGCTGTTGTCTTTACCTTAAAACTGTCATGCTGTTGTCTTTACCTTAGCTGAAACTGTCATGCTGTTGTCTTTACCTTAGCTGAAACTGTCATGCTGTTGTCTTTACCTTAGCTGAAACTGTCATGCTGTTGTCTTTACCTTAGCTGAAACTGTCATGCTGTTGTCTTTACCTTAGCTGAAACTGTCATGCTGTTGTCTTTACCTTAGCTGAAACTGTCATGCTGTTGTCTTTACCTTAGCTGAAACTGTCATGCTTGTCTTTACCTTAGCTGAAACTGTCATGCTGTTGTCTTTACCTTAGCTGAAACTGTCATGCTGTTGTCTTTACCTTAGCTAGCTGAAACTGTCATGTTGTTGTCTTTACCTTAGCTGAAACTGTCATGCTGTTTTCTTTACCTTTGAAACTGTCATGTTGTTGTCTTTACCTTAGCTGAAACTGTCATGCTGTTGTCTTTACCTTAGCTGAAACTGTCATGCTGTTGTCTTTACCTTAGCTGAAACTGTCATGCTGTTTTCTTTACCTTAGCTGAAACTGTCATGCTGTTGTCTTTACCTTAGCTGAAACTGTCATGTGTTGTCTTTACCTTAGCTGAAACTGTCATGCTGTTGTCTTTACCTTAGCTGAAACTGTCATGCTGTTGTCTTTACCTTAGCTGAAACTGTCATGCTGTTGTCTTTACCTTAGCTGAAACTGTCATGCTGTTGTCTTTACCTTAGCTGAAACTGTCATGCTGTTGTCTTTACCTTAGCTGAAACTGTCATGCTTGTCTGTCTTTACCTTAGCTGAAACTGTCATGCTGTTGTCTTTACCTTAGCTGAAACTGTCATGCTGTTGTCTTTACCTTAGCTGAAACTGTCATGCTGTTGTCTTTACCTTAGCTGAAACTGTCATGCTGTTGTCTTTACCTTAGCTGAAACTGTCATGTTGTTGTCTTTACCTTAGCTGAAACTGTCATGCTGTTGTCTTTACCTTAGCTGAAACTGTCATGCTGTTGTCTTTACCTTAGCTGAAACTGTCATGCTGTTGTCTTTACCTTAGCTGAAACTGTCATGCTGTTGTCTTTACCTTAGCTGAAACTGTCATGCTGTTGTCTTTACCTTAGCTGAAACTGTCATGCTGTTGTCTTTACCTTAGCTGAAACTGTCATGCTGTTGTCTTTACCTTAGCTGAAACTGTCATGCTGTTGTCTTTACCTTAGCTGAAACTGTCATGCTGTTGTCTTTACCTTAGCTGAAACTGTCATGCTGTTGTCTTTACCTTAGCTGAAACTGTCATGTTGTTGTCTTTACCTTAGCTGAAACTGTCATGCTGTTTTCTTGCATGGTCATGATGGCTTCAGAGATCTTTACATCTATGGGTTCCATGATGGCTTCGATGTTGAAGGGTCCCTCCAGCCGGTCAGCTACCAGCAACATGGCATCTGTAACAACACACACAGAGGACGACATTAGATCTGACAACACACACACACACACACACACACACACACACACACACCCTCCAGCCGGTCAGCTACCAGCAACATGGCATCTGTAACAACACACACACACACACACACACACACACACACACACACACACACACACACACACACACACACACACACACACACACACACACACACACACACACACACACACACACACACACACACACACACACACACACACACACACACACGTTCTCGAGGGACTTTGAACTCAGTGAGGGCATAGAGAACATCAAAGAGTAATTGTTAACTCAACAGCCTCCTAATTACCACGAACAGAGAAAGACGAATTGTGAATTAGTCTTCAGTAAAACAGCTGAGAAAACAGTACCGATATCTGTGGAACAGAAACTCTGTATAATTGTACTGACATGACAATAACAAACAACCTGTTATTAATTGTGATTAGTTAAAAGCTGCATTTCATTGTCTATCTGTGTTTGCCAAGAGTTCCTGATCAGAACAATATCCTCCCGTCTGACACGCTCTCTCTCCGGCCTCTAGGTCATCAGCTGATTATCCCCCAACACCTGTCACCATCGTCTCGCGCACCTGCGCCTCATCACACCCACCTGGACTCCATCACCTCCTTGATTATCTCCCCCATATATCTGTCCCTCCCCTCGGGTCTTTCCTCAGGTGATAATTGACTCTGTTTTCACCTCTATACATGGTACTTCCTGTCAAACCATCTGTCTGTCTTAAATACACACCTCTATACATGGTACTTCCTGTCAAAGCATCTGTCTTAAATACACCTCTATACATAGTACTTCCTGTCAAACCATCTGGCTGTCTTAAATACACACCTCTATACATGGTACTTCCTGTCAAACCATCTGTCTTAAATACACCTCTATACATGGTACTTTCTGTCAAACCATCTGGCTGTCTTAAATACACACCTCTATACATGGTACTTCCTGTCAAACCATCTGTCTGTCTTAAATACACCTCTATACATGGTACTTTCTGTCAAACCATCTGTCTATCTTAAATACACCTCTATACATGGTACTTCCTGTCAAACCATCTGTCTGTCTTAAATACACCTCTATACATGGTACTTCCTGTCAAACCATCTGTCTGAAATAAATGGTACACTATGATTCCTAAATCACTTGATTTGCTGGTCTTCCAAAACTATTGTTCTGAAACCTATATTCCATACTGTAGTGAGTCTGAGGAAGTGGGGAGGACTGTAACTGCAGGAAGGGCAGGAAGACAGGAAGGGCAGGAAGGGCAGGAAGACAGGAAGAGTAGAGTACATCGCAGACAGGAAGCAGATTACTCTGTGTGAGGTCTGGACAGGAAGAGTAGAGTACATTAGTGACAGGAAGCAGATTACTCTGTGTGAGGTCTGGACAGTAAGAGTACAGTACATTAGTGACAGGAAGTAGATTACTCTGTGTGAGGTCTGGACAGGAAGAGTACAGTACATTAGTGACAGGAAGCAGATTACTCTGTGTGAGGTCTGGACAGGAAGAGTAGAGTACATTAGTGACAGGAAGCAGATTACTCTGTGTGAGGTCTGGACAGGAAGAGTAGAGTACATCGCAGACAGGAAGCAAATTACTCTGTGTGAGGTCTGGACAGGAAGAGTAGAGTACATCGCAGACAGGAAGCAGATTACTCTGTGTGAGGTCTGGACAGGAAGAGTACAGTACATTAGTGACAGGAAGCAGATTACTCTGTGTGAGGTCTGGACAGGAAGAGTAGAGTACATTAGTGACAGGAAGCAGATTACTCTGTGTGAGGTCTGGACAGGAAGAGTAGAGTACATCGCAGACAGGAAGCAAATTACTCTGTGTGAGGTCTGGACAGGAAGAGTAGAGTACATCGCAGACAGGAAGCAGATTACTCTGTGTGAGGTCTGGACAGGAAGAGTAGAGTACATCGCAGACAGGAAGCAAATTACTCTGTGTGAGGTCTGGACAGGAAGAGTAGAGTACATCGCAGACAGGAAGCAGATTACTCTGTGTGAGGTCTGGACAGGAAGAGTACAGTACATTAGTGACAGGAAGCAGATTACTCTGTGTGAGGTCTGGACAGGAAGAGTACAGTACATTAGTGACAGGAAACAGATTACTCTGTGTGAGGTTTGGCATGGATCAATACTGAAGATAGATGACTCTATTGTCCAGCTCTTTGTTTTCATTAAAACAACGTGTTATTAATCTGTGTTCATATAAAACACATTGATCTAGCTTCATATAGAACCTATTACAGTGGAGGGGATGAACCTATTCCCCTGCCAAGCTCTGCAAGAGAATAGGATGAAAATGTACTTCATCTTTTCATTAGACTCTTGTCTTGTCTCTCCTCAGCAAAATATCATAAAGCTTTACAGTGTCTGGACGATACGGGAGAGAGAGGGAGAGGAGAGAGAGAGAGAGAGAGAGAGAGAGAGAGAGAGAGAGAGAGAGAGAGAGAGAGAGAGAGAGAGAGAGAGAGAGACAGAGAGAGAGACAGAGAGAGAGACAGAGAGAGAGAGAGAGAGAGGAGAGAGAGAGAGAGAGAGAGAGAGAGAGAGAGAGAGAGAGAGAGAGAGAGAGAGAGAGAGAGAGAGGGAGGGAGGGAGAGGGAGAGGGAGAGAGAGAGAGAGAGAGAGAGAGAGAGAGAGGGAGAGAGAGAAACAGAGAGAGAGACAGAGAGAGAGACAGAGAGAGAGACAGAGAGAGAGAGGGAGAGAGAGAGGGAGGGAGAGGGAGAGGGAGAGGGAGAGGGAGAGGGAGAGAGGGAGGGAGAGAGGGAGCCAGCGAGTGAGAGAGACAGAGAGCAAGTCCTTTCATTACAGTAGAGAGGAAACCAAAGCAAAGAACTGGGACCTGAGAGTCAATTAGGAGCAGCAATGAAAGACGTGTCACCAGAGCTGAGATGAGGAACCTCAGGGCAGATTCAATAAGAACTGACCCGCGACGCGAAAAACACAAAGGAATATCCCACAAAGACTGTTGGGTTGTTACCTCACAGATACAATTACTACTGTTGTCTCAAAATACAGGGTTGTTTTATTAAATGTTTTTGTCATTTTAAGTTTAGAGTTCCACTAATCAGAAGATCCCACAGTATGTCTAATTTACATGTTACTGTAGGGATGAATATTGGTTAGCCATGCAAATATACATTCCTGTCTGTTACGTTAACTAATTCAGATGGTGGTTGCATGCCAGAATCACATCCTGTTGAGCTCCGTGTACAAGTCTCATGTCCCAGAATCACATCACATTCTGTTGAGCTCTGTGTACAAGTCACATGTCCCAGAATCACATCCTGTTGAGCTCCGTTTACAAGTCTCATGTCCCAGAATCACATCCTGTTGAGCTCCGTGGACAAATCACATGTCCCAGAATCACATCCTGTTGAGCTCCGTGTACAAGTCACATGTCCCAGAATCACATCCTGTTGAGCTCCGTGTACAAGTCTCATGTCCCAGAATCACATCCTGTTGAGCTCCGTGTACAAGTCACATGTCCCAGAATCACATCCTGTTGAGCTCCGTGTACAAGTCTCATGTCCCAGAATCACATCACATCCTGTTGAGCTCCGTGTACAAGTCTCATGTCCCAGAATCACATCACATCCTGTTGAGCTCCGTTTACAAGTCTCATGTCCCAGAATCACATCCTGTTGAGCTCCGTGGACAAGTCTCATGTCCCAGAATCACATCCTGTTGAGCTCTGTGGACAAGTCTCATGTCCCAGAATCACATCACATCCTGTTGAGCTCCGTGTACAAGTCTCATGTCCCAGAATCACATCCTGTTGAGCTCCGTGTACAAGTCTCATGTCCCAGAATCACATCACATCCTGTTGAGCTCCGTGAACAAGTCTCATGTCCCAGAATCACATCCTGTTGAGCTCCGTGTACAAGTCTCATGTCCCAGAATCACATCCTGTTGAGCTCCGTGTACAAGTCTCATGTCCCAGAATCACATCACATCCTGTTGAGCTCTGTGTACAAGTCTCATGTCCCAGAATCACATCACATCCTGTTGAGCTCCGTGTACAAGTCTCATGTCCCAGAATCACATCCTGTTGAGCTCCGTGTACAAGTCTCATGTCCCAGAATCACATCCTGTTGAGCTCCGTGTACAAGTCTCATGTCCCAGAATCACATCCTGTTGAGCTCCGTGTACAAGTCTCATGTCCCAGAATCACATCCTGTTGAGCTCCGTGTACAAGTCACATGTCCCAGAATCACATCACATCCTGTTGAGCTCCGTGTACAAGTCTCATGTCCCAGAATCACATCCTGTTGAGCTCCGTTTACAAGTCTCATGTCCCAGAATCACATCACATCCTGTTGAGCTCTGTGTACAAGTCTCATGTCCCAGAATCACATCCTGTTGAGCTCCGTTTACAAGTCTCATGTCCCAGAATCACATCACATCCTGTTGAGCTCTGTGTACAAGTCTCATGTCCCAGAATCACATCACATCCTGTTGAGCTCTGTGTACAAGTCTCATGTCCCAGAATCACATCCTGTTGAGCTCCGTGTACAAGTCTCATGTAAATATTAAATGAATATTAAATAATGGGTCGAGCACAGAGTCTTGCTGAACACCATAATTGACATTGACATTTTTGCTGAAAAAGGTGATACTACTGTAACACTATCCAGGAAACACAACGCCATGACCTGGCCCAAGGTCAGCCCGTAATGAGGTGATACTACTGTAACACTATCCAGGAAACACAACGTCATGACCTGGCCCAAGGTCAGCCCGTAATGAGGTGATACTACTGTAACACTATCCAGGAAACACAACGCCATGACCTGGCCCAAGGTCAGCCCGTAATGAGGTGATACTACTGTAACACTATCCAGGAAACACAACGTCATGACCTGGCCCAAGGAAACACAACGCCATGACCTGGCCCAAGGTCAGCCCGTAATGAGGTGATACTACTGTAACACTATCCAGGAAACACAACGTCATGACCTGGCCCAAGGTCAGCCCGTAATGAGGTGATACTACTGTAACACTATCCAGGAAACACAACGTCATGACCTGGCCCAAGGTCAGCCCGTAATGAGGTGATACTACTGTAACACTATCCAGGAAACACAACGTCATGACCTGGCCCAAGGTCAGCCCGTAATGAGGTGATACTACTGAACACTACTGACCTAACACTATCCAGGAAACACAACGTCATGACCTGGCCCAAGGTCAGCCCGTAATGAGGTGATACTACTGTAACACTATCCAGGAAACACAACGTCATGACCTGGCCCAAGGTCAGCCCGTAATGAGGTGATACTACTGTAACACTATCCAGGAAACACAACGTCATGACCTGGCCCAAGGTCAGCCCGTAATGAGGTGATACTACTGTAACACTATCCAGGAAACACAACGTCATGACCTGGCCCAAGGTCAGCCCGTAATGAGGTGATACTACTGTAACACTATCCAGGAAACACAACGTCATGACCTGGCCCAAGGTCAGCCCGTAATGAGGTGATACTACTGTAACACTATCCAGGAAACACAACGTCATGACCTGGCCCAAGGTCAGCCCGTAATGAGGTGATACTACTGTAACACTATCCAGGAAACACAACGTCATGACCTGGCCCAAGGTCAGCCCGTAATGAGGTGATACTACTGTAACACTATCCAGGAAACACAACGTCATGACCTGGCCCAAGGTCAGCCCGTAATGAGGTGATACTACTGTAACACTATCCAGGAAACACAACGTCATGACCTGGCCCAAGGTCAGCCCGTAATGAGGTGATACTACTGTAACACTATCCAGGAAACACAACGTCATGACCTGGCCCAAGGTCAGCCCGTAATGAGGTGATACTACTGTAACACTATCCAGGAAACACAACGTCATGACCTGGCCCAAGGTCAGCCCGTAATGAGGTGATACTACTGTAACACTATCCAGGAAACACAACGTCATGACCTGGCCCAAGGTCAGCCCGTAATGAGGTGATACTACTGTAACACTATCCAGGAAACACAACGTCATGACCTGGCCCAAGGTCAGCCCGTAATGAGGTGATACTACTGTAACACTATCCAGGAAACACAACGTCATGACCTGGCCCAAGGTCAGCCCGTAATGAGGTGATACTACTGTAACACTATCCAGGAAACACAACGTCATGACCTGGCCCAAGGTCAGCCCGTAATGAGGTGATACTACTGTAACACTATCCAGGAAACACAACGTCATGACCTGGCCCAAGGTCAGCCCGTAATGAGGTGATACTACTGTAACACTATCCAGGAAACACAACGTCATGACCTGGCCCAAGGTCAGCCCGTAATGAGGTGATACTACTGTAACACTATCCAGGAAACACAACGCCATGACCTGGCCCAAGGTCAGCCCGTAATGAGGTGATACTACTGTAACACTATCCAGGAAACACAACGTCATGACCTGGCCCAAGGTCAGCCCCAGTAATGACCTGGTGATACTACTGTAACACTATCCAGGAAACACAACGTCATGACCTGGCCCAAGGTCAGCCCGTAATGAGGTGATACTACTGTAACACTATCCAGGAAACACAACGCCATGACCTGGCCCAAGGTCAGCCCGTAATGAGGTGATACTACTGTAACACTATCCAGGAAACACAACGTCATGACCTGGCCCAAGGTCAGCCCGTAATGAGGTGATACTACTGTAACACTATCCAGGAAACACAACGTCATGACCTGGCCCAAGGTCAGCCCGTAATGAGGTGATACTACTGTAACACTATCCAGGAAACACAACGTCATGACCTGGCCCAAGGTCAGCCCGTAATGAGGTGATACTACTGTAACACTATCCAGGAAACACAACGTCATGACCTGGCCCAAGGTCAGCCCGTAATGAGGTGATACTACTGTAACACTATCCAGGAAACACAACGCCATGACCTGGCCCAAGGTCAGCCCGTAATGAGGTGATACTACTGTAACACTATCCAGGAAACACAACGTCATGACCTGGCCCAAGGTCAGCCCGAGGTGAATGAGGTGATACTACTGTAACACTATCCAGGAAACACAACGCATGACCTGGCCCAAGGTCAGCCCGTAATGAGGTGATACTACTGTAACACTATCCAGGAAACACAACGTCATGACCTGGCCCAAGGTCAGCCCGTAATGAGGTGATACTACTGTAACACTATCCAGGAAACACAACGCCATGACCTGGCCCAAGGTCAGCCCGTAATGAGGTGATACTACTGTAACACTATCCAGGAAACACAACGTCATGACCTGGCCCAAGGTCAGCCCGTAATGAGGTGATACTACTGTAACACTATCCAGGAAACACAACGTCATGACCTGGCCCAAGGTCAGCCCGTAATGAGGTGATACTACTGTAACACTATCCAGGAAACACAACGTCATGACCTGGCCCAAGGTCAGCCCGTAATGAGGTGATACTACTGTAACACTATCCAGGAAACACAACGTCATGACCTGGCCCAAGGTCAGCCCGTAATGAGGTGATACTACTGTAACACTATCCAGGAAACACAACGTCATGACCTGGCCCAAGGTCAGCCCGTAATGAGGTGATACTACTGTAACACTATCCAGGAAACACAACGTCATGACCTGGCCCAAGGTCAGCCCGTAATGAGGTGATACTACTGTAACACTATCCAGGAAACACAACGTCATGACCTGGCCCAAGGTCAGCCCGTAATGAGGTGATACTACTGTAACACTATCCAGGAAACACAACGTCATGACCTGGCCCAAGGTCAGCCCGTAATGAGGTGATACTACTGTAACACTATCCAGGAAACACAACGTCATGACCTGGCCCAAGGTCAGCCCGTAATGAGGTGATACTACTGTAACACTATCCAGGAAACACAACGTCATGACCTGGCCCAAGGTCAGCCCGTAATGAGGTGATACTACTGTAACACTATCCAGGAAACACAACGTCATGACCTGGCCCAAGGTCAGCCCGTAATGAGGTGATACTACTGTAACACTATCCAGGAAACACAACTACTGTAACACTATCCAGAAACACAACGCCATGACCTGCCCAAGGTCAGCCCGTAATGAGGTGATACTACTGTAACACTATCCAGGAAACACAACGTCATGACCTGGCCCAAGGTCAGCCCGTAATGAGGTGATACTACTGTAACACTATCCAGGAAACACAACGTCATGACCTGGCCCAAGGTCAGCCCGTAATGAGGTGATACTACTGTAACACTATCCAGGAAACACAACGTCATGACCTGGCCCAAGGTCAGCCCGTAATGAGGTGATACTACTGTAACACTATCCAGGAAACACAACGTCATGACCTGGCCCAAGGTCAGCCCGTAATGAGGTGATACTACTACTGTAACACTATCCAGGAAACAAACGCCATGACCTGGCCCAAGGTCAGCCCGTAATGAGGTGATACTACTGTAACACTATCCAGGAAACACAACGCCATGACCTGGCCCAAGGTCAGCCCGTAATGAGGTGATACTACTGTAACACTATCCAGGAAACACAACGTCATGACCTGGCCCAAGGTCAGCCCGTAATGAGGTGATACTACTGTAACACTATCCAGGAAACACAACGTCATGACCTGGCCCAAGGTCAGCCCGTAATGAGGTGATACTACTGTAACACTATCCAGGAAACACAACGTCATGACCTGGCCCAAGGTCAGCCCGTAATGAGGTGATACTACTGTAACACTATCCAGGAAACACAACGTCATGACCTGGCCCAAGGTCAGCCCGTAATGAGGTGATACTACTGTAACACTATCCAGGAAACACAACGTCATGACCTGGCCCAAGGTCAGCCCGTAATGAGGTGATACTACTGTAACACTATCCAGGAAACACAACGTCATGACCTGGCCCAAGGTCAGCCCGTAATGAGGTGATACTACTGTAACACTATCCAGGAAACACAACGTCATGACCTGGCCCAAGGTCAGCCCGTAATGAGGTGATACTACTGTAACACTATCCAGGAAACACAACGTCATGACCTGGCCCAAGGTCAGCCCGTAATGAGGTGATACTACTGTAACACTATCCAGGAAACACAACGTCATGACCTGGCCCAAGGTCAGCCCGTAATGAGGTGATACTACTGTAACACTATCCAGGAAACACAACGTCATGACCTGGCCCAAGGTCAGCCCGTAATGAGGTGATACTACTGTAACACTATCCAGGAAACACAACGTCATGACCTGGCCCAAGGTCAGCCCGTAATGAGGTGATACTACTGTAACACTATCCAGGAAACACAACGTCATGACCTGGCCCAAGGTCAGCCCGTAATGAGGTGATACTACTGTAACACTATCCAGGAAACACAACGTCATGACCTGGCCCAAGGTCAGCCCGTAATGAGGTGATACTACTGTAACACTATCCAGGAAACACAACGTCATGACCTGGCCCAAGGTCAGCCCGTAATGAGGTGATACTACTGTAACACTATCCAGGAAACACAACGTCATGACCTGGCCCAAGGTCAGCCCGTAATGAGGTGATACTACTGTAACACTATCCAGGAAACACAACGTCATGACCTGGCCCAAGGTCAGCCCGTAATGAGGTGATACTACTGTAACACTATCCAGGAAACACAACGTCATGACCTGGCCCAAGGTCAGCCCGTAATGAGGTGATACTACTGTAACACTATCCAGGAAACACAACGTCATGACCTGGCCCAAGGTCAGCCCGTAATGAGGTGATACTACTGTAACACTATCCAGGAAACACAACGCATGACCTGGCCCAAGGTCAGCCCGTAATGAGGTGATACTACTGTAACACTATCCAGGAAACACAACGTCATGACCTGGCCCAAGGTCAGCCCGTAATGAGGTGATACTACTGTAACACTCCCGGAAACACAACGCCATCCAGGAAACACAACGGAAACACATGACCTGGCCCAAGGTCAGCCCGTAATGAGGTGATACTACTGTAACACTATCCAGGAAACACAACGTCATGACCTGGCCCAAGGTCAGCCCGTAATGAGGTGATACTACTGTAACACTATCCAGGAAACACAACGTCATGACCTGGCCCAAGGTCAGCCCGTAATGAGGTGATACTACTGTAACACTATCCAGGAAACACAACGTCATGACCTGGCCCAAGGTCAGCCCGTGAGGTGATGAGGTGATACTACTGTAACACTATCCAGGAAACACAACGTCATGACCTGGCCCAAGGTCAGCCCGTAATGAGGTGATACTACTGTAACACTATCCAGGAAACACAACGTCATGACCTGGCCCAAGGTCAGCCCGTAATGAGGTGATACTACTGTAACACTATCCAGGAAACACAACGTCATGACCTGGCCCAAGGTCAGCCCGTAATGAGGTGATACTACTGTAACACTATCCAGGAAACACAACGTCATGACCTGGCCCAAGGTCAGCCCGTAATGAGGTGATACTACTGTAACACTATCCAGGAAACACAACGTCATGACCTGGCCCAAGGTCAGCCCGTAATGAGGTGATACTACTGTAACACTATCCAGGAAACACAACGTCATGACCTGGCCCAAGGTCAGCCCGTAATGAGGTGATACTACTGTAACACTATCCAGGAAACACAACGTCATGACCTGGCCCAAGGTCAGCCCGTAATGAGGTGATACTACTGTAACACTATCCAGGAAACACAACGTCATGACCTGGCCCAAGGTCAGCCCGTAATGAGGTGATACTACTGTAACACTATCCAGGAAACACAACGTCATGACCTGGCCCAAGGTCAGCCCGTAATGAGGTGATACTACTGTAACACTATCCAGGAAACACAACGTCATGACCTGGCCCAAGGTCAGCCCGTAATGAGGTGATACTACTGTAACACTATCCAGGAAACACAACGTCATGACCTGGCCCAAGGTCAGCCCGTAATGAGGTGATACTACTGTAACACTATCCAGGAAACACAACGTCATGACCTGGCCCAAGGTCAGCCCGTAATGAGGTGATACTACTGTAACACTATCCAGGAAACACAACGTCATGACCTGGCCCAAGGTCAGCCCGTAATGAGGTGATACTACTGTAACACTATCCAGGAAACACAACGTCATGACCTGGCCCAAGGTCAGCCCGTAATGAGGTGATACTACTGTAACACTATCCAGGAAACACAACGTCATGACCTGGCCCAAGGTCAGCCCGTAATGAGGTGATACTACTGTAACACTATCCAGGAAACACAACGTCATGACCTGGCCCAAGGTCAGCCCGTAATGAGGTGATACTACTGTAACACTATCCAGGAAACACAACGTCATGACCTGGCCCAAGGTCAGCCCGTAATGAGGTGATACTACTGTAACACTATCCAGGAAACACAACGTCATGACCTGGCCCAAGGTCAGCCCGTAATGAGGTGATACTACTGTAACACTATCCAGGAAACACAACGTCATGACCTGGCCCAAGGTCAGCCCGTAATGAGGTGATACTACTGTAACACTATCCAGGAAACACAACGTCATGACCTGGCCCAAGGTCAGCCCGTAATGAGGTGATACTACTGTAACACTATCCAGGAAACACAACGTCATGACCTGGCCCAAGGTCAGCCCGTAATGAGGTGATACTACTGTAACACTATCCAGGAAACACAACGTCATGACCTGGCCCAAGGTCAGCCCGTAATGAGGTGATACTACTGTAACACTATCCAGGAAACACAACGTCATGACCTGGCCCAAGGTCAGCCCGTAATGAGGTGATACTACTGTAACACTATCCAGGAAACACAACGTCATGACCTGGCCCAAGGTCAGCCCGTAATGAGGTGATACTACTGTAACACTATCCAGGAAACACAACGTCATGACCTGGCCCAAGGTCAGCCCGTAATGAGGTGATACTACTGTAACACTATCCAGGAAACACAACGTCATGACCTGGCCCAAGGTCAGCCCGTAATGAGGTGATACTACTGTAACACTATCCAGGAAACACAACGTCATGACCTGGCCCAAGGTCAGCCCGTAATGAGGTGATACTACTGTAACACTATCCAGGAAACACAACGTCATGACCTGGCCCAAGGTCAGCCCGTAATGAGGTGATACTACTGTAACACTATCCAGGAAACACAACGTCATGACCTGGCCCAAGGTCAGCCCGTAATGAGGTGATACTACTGTAACACTATCCAGGAAACACAACGTCATGACCTGGCCCAAGGTCAGCCCGTAATGAGGTGATACTACTGTAACACTATCCAGGAAACACAACGTCATGACCTGGCCCAAGGTCAGCCCGTAATGAGGTGATACTACTGTAACACTATCCAGGAAACACAACGTCATGACCTGGCCCAAGGTCAGCCCGTAATGAGGTGATACTACTGTAACACTATCCAGGAAACACAACGTCATGACCTGGCCCAAGGTCAGCCCGTAATGAGGTGATACTACTGTAACACTATCCAGGAAACACAACGTCATGACCTGGCCCAAGGTCAGCCCGTAATGAGGTGATACTACTGTAACACTATCCAGGAAACACAACGTCATGACCTGGCCCAAGGTCAGCCCGTAATGAGGTGATACTACTGTAACACTATCCAGGAAACACAACGTCATGACCTGGCCCAAGGTCAGCCCGTAATGAGGTGATACTACTGTAACACTATCCAGGAAACACAACGTCATGACCTGGCCCAAGGTCAGCCCGTAATGAGGTGATACTACTGTAACACTATCCAGGAAACACAACGTCATGACCTGGCCCAAGGTCAGCCCGTAATGAGGTGATACTACTGTAACACTATCCAGGAAACACAACGTCATGACCTGGCCCAAGGTCAGCCCGTAATGAGGTGATACTACTGTAACACTATCCAGGAAACACAACGTCATGACCTGGCCCAAGGTCAGCCCGTAATGAGGTGATACTACTGTAACACTATCCAGGAAACACAACGTCATGACCTGGCCCAAGGTCAGCCCGTAATGAGGTGATACTACTGTAACACTATCCAGGAAACACAACGTCATGACCTGGCCCAAGGTCAGCCCGTAATGAGGTGATACTACTGTAACACTATCCAGGAAACACAACGTCATGACCTGGCCCAAGGTCAGCCCGTAATGAGGTGATACTACTGTAACACTATCCAGGAAACACAACGTCATGACCTGGCCCAAGGTCAGCCCGTAATGAGGTGATACTACTGTAACACTATCCAGGAAACACAACGTCATGACCTGGCCCAAGGTCAGCCCGTAATGAGGTGATACTACTGTAACACTATCCAGGAAACACAACGTCATGACCTGGCCCAAGGTCAGCCCGTAATGAGGTGATACTACTGTAACACTATCCAGGAAACACAACGTCATGACCTGGCCCAAGGTCAGCCCGTAATGAATGAGGTGATACTACTGTAACACTATCCAGGAAACACAACGTCATGACCTGGCCCAAGGTCAGCCCGTAATGAGGTGATACTACTGTAACACTATCCAGGAAACACAACGTCATGACCTGGCCCAAGGTCAGCCCGTAATGAGGTGATACTACTGTAACACTATCCAGGAAACACAACGTCATGACCTGGCCCAAGGTCAGCCCGTAATGAGGTGATACTACTGTAACACTATCCAGGAAACACAACGTCATGACCTGGCCCAAGGTCAGCCCGTAATGAGGTGATACTACTGTAACACTATCCAGGAAACACAACGTCATGACCTGGCCCAAGGTCAGCCCGTAATGAGGTGATACTACTGTAACACTATCCAGGAAACACAACGGAAACACAACGTCATGACCTGGCCCAAGGTCAGCCCGTAATGAGGTGATACTACTGTAACACTATCCAGGAAACACAACGTCATGACCTGGCCCAAGGTCAGCCCGTAATGAGGTGATACTACTGTAACACTATCCAGGAAACACAACGTCATGACCTGGCCCAAGGTCAGCCCGTAATGAGGTGATACTACTGTAACACTATCCAGGAAACACAACGTCATGACCTGGCCCAAGGTCAGCCCGTAATGAGGTGATACTACTGTAACACTATCCAGGAAACACAACGCCATGACCTGGCCCAAGGTCAGCCCGTAATGAGGTGATACTACTGTAACACTATCCAGGAAACACAACGTCATGACCTGGCCCAAGGTCAGCCCGTAATGAGGTGATACTACTGTAACACTATCCAGGAAACACAACGTCATGACCTGGCCCAAGGTCAGCCCGTAATGAGGTGATACTACTGTAACACTATCCAGGAAACACAACGTCATGACCTGGCCCAAGGTCAGCCCGTAATGAGGTGATACTACTGTAACACTATCCAGGAAACACAACGTCATGACCTGGCCCAAGGTCAGCCCGTAATGAGGTGATACTACTGTAACACTATCCAGGAAACACAACGTCATGACCTGGCCCAAGGTCAGCCCGTAATGAGGTGATACTACTGTAACACTATCCAGGAAACACAACGTCATGACCTGGCCCAAGGTCAGCCCGTAATGAGGTGATACTACTGTAACACTATCCAGGAAACACAACGTCATGACCTGGCCCAAGGTCAGCCCGTAATGAGGTGATACTACTGTAACACTATCCAGGAAACACAACGTCATGACCTGGCCCAAGGTCAGCCCGTAATGAGGTGATACTACTGTAACACTATCCAGGAAACACAACGTAACCTGGCCCAAGGTCAGCCCGAATGAGGTGATACTACTGTAACACTATCCAGGAAACACAACGTCATGACCTGGCCCAAGGTCAGCCCGTAATGAGGTGATACTACTGTAACACTATCCAGGAAACACAACGTCATGACCTGGCCCAAGGTCAGCCCGTAATGAGGTGATACTACTGTAACACTATCCAGGAAACACAACGTCATGACCTGGCCCAAGGTCAGCCCGTAATGAGGTGATACTACTGTAACACTATCCAGGAAACACAACGTCATGACCTGGCCCAAGGTCAGCCCGTAATGAGGTGATACTACTGTAACACTATCCAGGAAACACAACGTCATGACAACGCCATGATACCTGGCCTAAGGTCATGACCTGGCCCAAGGTCAGCCCGTAATGAGGTGATACTACTGTAACACTATCCAGGAAACACAACGTCATGACCTGGCCCAAGGTCAGCCCGTAATGAGGTGATACTACTGTAACACTATCCAGGAAACACAACGTCATGACCTGGCCCAAGGTCAGCCCGTAATGAGGTGATACTACTGTAACACTATCCAGGAAACACAACGTCATGACCTGGCCCAAGGTCAGCCCGTAATGAGGTGATACTACTGTAACACTATCCAGGAAACACAACGTCATGACCTGGCCCAAGGTCAGCCCGTAATGAGGTGATACTACTGTAACACTATCCAGGAAACACAACGTCATGACCTGGCCCAAGGTCAGCCCGTAATGAGGTGATACTACTGTAACACTATCCAGGAAACACAACGTCATGACCTGGCCCAAGGTCAGCCCGTAATGAGGTGATACTACTGTAACACTATCCAGGAAACACAACGTCATGACCTGGCCCAAGGTCAGCCCGTAATGAGGTGATACTACTGTAACACTATCCAGGAAACACAACGTCATGACCTGGCCCAAGGTCAGCCCGTAATGAGGTGATACTACTGTAACACTATCCAGGAAACACAACGTCATGACCTGGCCCAAGGTCAGCCCGTAATGAGGTGATACTACTGTAACACTATCCAGGAAACACAACGTCATGACCTGGCCCAAGGTCAGCCCGTAATGAGGTGATACTACTGTAACACTATCCAGGAAACACAACGCCATGACCTGGCCCAAGGTCAGCCCGTAATGAGGTGATACTACTGTAACACTATCCAGGAAACACAACGTCATGACCTGGCCCAAGGTCAGCCCGTAATGAGGTGATACTACTGTAACACTATCCAGGAAACACAACGTCATGACCTGGCCCAAGGTCAGCCCGTAATGAGGTGATACTACTGTAACACTATCCAGGAAACACAACGTCATGACCTGGCCCAAGGTCAGCCCGTAATGAGGTGATACTACTGTAACACTATCCAGGAAACACAACGCGTCATGACCTGGCCCAAGGTCAGCCCGTAATGAGGTGATACTACTGTAACACTATCCAGGAAACACAACGTCATGACCTGGCCCAAGGTCAGCCCGTAATGAGGTGATACTACTGTAACACTATCCAGGAAACACAACGTCATGACCTGGCCCAAGGTCAGCCCGTAATGAGGTGATACTACTGTAACACTATCCAGGAAACACAACGTCATGACCTGGCCCAAGGTCAGCCCGTAATGAGGTGATACTACTGTAACACTATCCAGGAAACACAACGTCATGACCTGGCCCAAGGTCAGCCCGTAATGAGGTGATACTACTGTAACACTATCCAGGAAACACAACGTCATGACCTGGCCCAAGGTCAGCCCGTAATGAGGTGATACTACTGTAACACTATCCAGGAAACACAACGTCATGACCTGGCCCAAGGTCAGCCCGTAATGAGGTGATACTACTGTAACACTATCCAGGAAACACAACGTCATGACCTGGCCCAAGGTCAGCCCGTAATGAGGTGATACTACTGTAACACTATCCAGGAAACACAACGTCATGACCTGGCCCAAGGTCAGCCCGTAATGAGGTGATACTACTGTAACACTATCCAGGAAACACAACGTCATGACCTGGCCCAAGGTCAGCCCGTAATGAGGTGATACTACTGTAACACTATCCAGGAAACACAACGTCATGACCCCAAGGCCCAAGGTCAGCCCGCCCGTAATGAGGTGATACTACTGTAACACTATCCAGGAAACACAACGTCATGACCTGGCCCAAGGTCAGCCCGTAATGAGGTGATACTACTGTAACACTATCCAGGAAACACAACGTCATGACCTGGCCCAAGGTCAGCCCGTAATGAGGTGATACTACTGTAACACTATCCAGGAAACACAACGTCATGACCTGGCCCAAGGTCAGCCCGTAATGAGGAAACACAACGATACTGGCCCAAGGTCACTGTAACACTATCCAGGAAACACAACGTCATGACCTGGCCCAAGGTCAGCCCGTAATGAGGTGATACTACTGTAACACTATCCAGGAAACACAACGTCATGACCTGGCCCAAGGTCAGCCCGTAATGAGGTGATACTACTGTAACACTATCCAGGAAACACAACGTCATGACCTGGCCCAAGGTCAGCCCGTAATGAGGTGATACTACTGTAACACTATCCAGGAAACACAACGTCATGACCTGGCCCAAGGTCAGCCCGTAATGAGGTGATACTACTGTAACACTATCCAGGAAACACAACGTCATGACCTGGCCCAAGGTCAGCCCGTAATGAGGTGATACTACTGTAACACTATCCAGGAAACACAACGCCATGACCTGGCCCAAGGTCAGCCCGTAATGAGGTGATACTACTGTAACACTATCCAGGAAACACAACGTCATGACCTGGCCCAAGGTCAGCCCGTAATGAGGTGATACTACTGTAACACTATCCAGGAAACACAACGTCATGACCTGGCCCAAGGTCAGCCCGTAATGAGGTGATACTACTGTAACACTATCCAGGAAACACAACGTCATGACCTGGCCCAAGGTCAGCCCGTAATGAGGTGATACTACTGTAACACTATCCAGGAAACACAACGTCATGACCTGGCCCAAGGTCAGCCCGTAATGAGGTGATACTACTGTAACACTATCCAGGAAACACAACGTCATGACCTGGCCCAAGGTCAGCCCGGAAACACAACGTAACCTGAGGTGATACTACTGTAACACTATCCAGGAAACACAACGTCATGACCTGGCCCAAGGTCAGCCCGTAATGAGGTGATACTACTGTAACACTATCCAGGAAACACAACGTCATGACCTGGCCCAAGGTCAGCCCGTAATGAGGTGATACTACTGTAACACTATCCAGGAAACACAACGTCATGACCTGGCCCAAGGTCAGCCCGTAATGAGGTGATACTACTGTAACACTATCCAGGAAACACAACGTCATGACCTGGCCCAAGGTCAGCCCGTAATGAGGTGATACTACTGTAACACTATCCAGGAAACACAACGTCATGACCTGGCCCAAGGTCAGCCCGTAATGAGGTGATACTACTGTAACACTATCCAGGAAACACAACGTCATGACCTGGCCCAAGGTCAGCCCGTAATGAGGTGATACTACTGTAACACTATCCAGGAAACACAACGTCATGACCTGGCCCAAGGTCAGCCCGTAATGAGGTGATACTACTGTAACACTATCCAGGAAACACAACGTCATGACCTGACCTGGCCCAAGGTCCCAAGGTCAGCCCGTAATGAGGTGATACTACTGTAACACTATCCAGGAAACACAACGTCATGACCTGGCCCAAGGTCAGCCCGTAATGAGGTGATACTACTGTAACACTATCCAGGAAACACAACGTCATGACCTGGCCCAAGGTCAGCCCGTAATGAGGTGATACTACTGTAACACTATCCAGGAAACACAACGTCATGACCTGGCCCAAGGTCAGCCCGTAATGAGGTGATACTACTGTAACACTATCCAGGAAACACAACGTCATGACCTGGCCCAAGGTCAGCCCGTAATGAGGTGATACTACTGTAACACTATCCAGGAAACACAACGTCATGACCTGGCCCAAGGTCAGCCCGTAATGAGGTGATACTACTGTAACACTATCCAGGAAACACAACGTCATGACCTGGCCCAAGGTCAGCCCGTAATGAGGTGATACTACTGTAACACTATCCAGGAAACACAACGTCATGACCTGGCCCAAGGTCAGCCCGTAATGAGGTGATACTACTGTAACACTATCCAGGAAACACAACGTCATGACCTGGCCCAAGGTCAGCCCGTAATGAGGTGATACTACTGTAACACTATCCAGGAAACACAACGTCATGACCTGGCCCAAGGTCAGCCCGTAATGAGGTGATACTACTGTAACACTATCCAGGAAACACAACGTCATGACCTGGCCCAAGGTCAGCCCGTAATGAGGTGATACTACTGTAACACTATCCAGGAAACACAACGTCATGACCTGGCCCAAGGTCAGCCCGTAATGAGGTGATACTACTGTAACACTATCCAGGAAACACAACGTCATGACCTGGCCCAAGGTCAGCCCGTAATGAGGTGATACTACTGTAACACTATCCAGGAAACACAACGTCATGACCTGGCCCAAGGTCAGCCCGTAATGAGGTGATACTACTGTAACACTATCCAGGAAACACAACGTCATGACCTGGCCCAAGGTCAGCCCGTAATGAGGTGATACTACTGTAACACTATCCAGGAAACACAACGTCATGACCTGGCCCAAGGTCAGCCCGTAATGAGGTGATACTACTGTAACACTATCCAGGAAACACAACGTCATGACCTGGCCCACAGCCCGTGGCCCAAGGAAACACAACGTCATGACCTGGCCCAAGGTCAGCCCGTAATGAGGTGATACTACTGTAACACTATCCAGGAAACACAACGTCATGACCTGGCCCAAGGTCAGCCCGTAATGAGGTGATACTACTGTAACACTATCCAGGAAACACAACGTCATGACCTGGCCCAAGGTCAGCCCGTAATGAGGTGATACTACTGTAACACTATCCAGGAAACACAACGTCATGACCTGGCCCAAGGTCAGCCCGTAATGAGGTGATACTACTGTAACACTATCCAGGAAACACAACGCCATGACCTGGCCCAAGGTCAGCCCGTAATGAGGTGATACTACTGTAACACTATCCAGGAAACACAACGTCATGACCTGGCCCAAGGTCAGCCCGTAATGAGGTGATACTACTGTAACACTATCCAGGAAACACAACGTCATGACCTGGCCCAAGGTCAGCCCGTAATGAGGTGATACTACTGTAACACTATCCAGGAAACACAACGTCATGACCTGGCCCAAGGTCAGCCCGTAATGAGGTGATACTACTGTAACACTATCCAGGAAACACAACGTCATGACCTGGCCCAAGGTCAGCCCGTAATGAGGAAACACAACGTCATGACCTGGCCCAAGGTCAGATACTACTGTAACACTATCCAGGAAACACAACGTCATGACCTGGCCCAAGGTCAGCCCGTAATGAGGTGATACTACTGTAACACTATCCAGGAAACACAACGTCATGACCTGGCCCAAGGTCAGCCCGTAATGAGGTGATACTACTGTAACACTATCCAGGAAACACAACGTCATGACCTGGCCCAAGGTCAGCCCGTAATGAGGTGATACTACTGTAACACTATCCAGGAAACACAACGTCATGACCTGGCCCAAGGTCAGCCCGTAATGAGGTGATACTACTGTAACACTATCCAGGAAACACAACGTCATGACCTGGCCCAAGGTCAGCCCGTAATGAGGTGATACTACTGTAACACTATCCAGGAAACACAACGTCATGACCTGGCCCAAGGTCAGCCCGTAATGAGGTGATACTACTGTAACACTATCCAGGAAACACAACGCCATGACCTGGCCCAAGGTCAGCCCGTAATGAGGTGATACTACTGTAACACTATCCAGGAAACACAACGTCATGACCTGGCCCAAGGTCAGCCCGTAATGAGGTGATACTACTGTAACACTATCCAGGAAACACAACGTCATGACCTGGCCCAAGGTCAGCCCGTAATGAGGTGATACTACTGTAACACTATCCAGGAAACACAACGTCATGACCTGGCCCAAGGTCAGCCCGTAATGAGGTGATACTACTGTAACACTATCCAGGAAACACAACGCCATGACCTGGCCCACTAGGTCAGCCTGGCCCAAGGTCAGCCCGTAATGAGGTGATACTACTGTAACACTATCCAGGAAACACAACGTCATGACCTGGCCCAAGGTCAGCCCGTAATGAGGTGATACTACTGTAACACTATCCAGGAAACACAACGTCATGACCTGGCCCAAGGTCAGCCCGTAATGAGGTGATACTACTGTAACACTATCCAGGAAACACAACGTCATGACCTGGCCCAAGGTCAGCCCGTAATGAGGTGATACTACTGTAACACTATCCAGGAAACACAACGTCATGACCTGGCCCAAGGTCAGCCCGTAATGAGGTGATACTACTGTAACACTATCCAGGAAACACAACGTCATGACCTGGCCCAAGGTCAGCCCGTAATGAGGTGATACTACTGTAACACTATCCAGGAAACACAACGTCATGACCTGGCCCAAGGTCAGCCCGTAATGAGGAAACACAACGTCATGACCTGGCCCAAGATACTACTGTAACACTATCCAGGAAACACAACGTCATGACCTGGCCCAAGGTCAGCCCGTAATGAGGTGATACTACTGTAACACTATCCAGGAAACACAACGTCATGACCTGGCCCAAGGTCAGCCCGTAATGAGGTGATACTACTGTAACACTATCCAGGAAACACAACGTCATGACCTGGCCCAAGGTCAGCCCGTAATGAGGTGATACTACTGTAACACTATCCAGGAAACACAACGTCATGACCTGGCCCAAGGTCAGCCCGTAATGAGGTGATACTACTGTAACACTATCCAGGAAACACAACGTCATGACCTGGCCCAAGGTCAGCCCGTAATGAGGTGATACTACTGTAACACTATCCAGGAAACACAACGTCATGACCTGGCCCAAGGTCAGCCCGTAATGAGGTGATACTACTGTAACACTATCCAGGAAACACAACGTCATGACCTGGCCCAAGGTCAGCCCGTAATGAGGTGATACTACTGTAACACTATCCAGGAAACACAACGTCATGACCTGGCCCAAGGTCAGCCCGTAATGAGGTGATACTACTGTAACACTATCCAGGAAACACAACGTCATGACCTGGCCCAAGGTCAGCCCGTAATGAGGTGATACTACTGTAACACTATCCAGGAAACACAACGCCATGACCTGGCCCAAGGTCAGCCCGTAATGAGGTGATACTACTGTAACACTATCCAGGAAACACAACGTCATGACCTGGCCCAAGGTCAGCCCGTAATGAGGTGATACTACTGTAACACTATCCAGGAAACACAACGTCATGACCTGGCCCAAGGTCAGCCCGTAATGAGGTGAGGTGATACTACTGTAACACTATCCAGGAAACACAACGTCATGACCTGGCCCAAGGTCAGCCCGTAATGAGGTGATACTACTGTAACACTATCCAGGAAACACAACGTCATGACCTGGCCCAAGGTCAGCCCGTAATGAGGTGATACTACTGTAACACTATCCAGGAAACACAACGTCATGACCTGGCCCAAGGTCAGCCCGTAATGAGGTGATACTACTGTAACACTATCCAGGAAACACAACGTCATGACCTGGCCCAAGGTCAGCCCGTAATGAGGTGATACTACTGTAACACTATCCAGGAAACACAACGTCATGACCTGGCCCAAGGTCAGCCCGTAATGAGGTGATACTACTGTAACACTATCCAGGAAACACAACGTCATGACCTGGCCCAAGGTCAGCCCGTAATGAGGTGATACTACTGTAACACTATCCAGGAAACACAACGTCATGACCTGGCCCAAGGTCAGCCCGTAATGAGGTGATACTACTATCCAGGAAACAACACCTATATGAGGTGATACTACTGTAACACTATCCAGGAAACACAACGTCATGACCTGGCCCAAGGTCAGCCCGTAATGAGGTGATACTACTGTAACACTATCCAGGAAACACAACGTCATGACCTGGCCCAAGGCCCAAGGTCAGCCCGTAAACACAACGTGACCTGGCCCAAGGTGATACTACTGTAACACTATCCAGGAAACACAACGTCATGACCTGGCCCAAGGTCAGCCCGTAATGAGGTGATACTACTGTAACACTATCCAGGAAACACAACGTCATGACCTGGCCCAAGGTCAGCCCGTAATGAACACTATCCAGGAAACACAACGTGATACTACTGTAACACTATCCAGGAAACACAACGTCATGACCTGGCCCAAGGTCAGCCCGTAATGAGGTGATACTACTGTAACACTATCCAGGAAACACAACGTCATGACCTGGCCCAAGGTCAGCCCGTAATGAGGTGATACTACTGTAACACTATCCAGGAAACACAACGTCATGACCTGGCCCAAGGTCAGCCCGTAATGAGGTGATACTACTGTAACACTATCCAGGAAACACAACGTCATGACCTGGCCCAAGGTCAGCCCGTAATGAGGTGATACTACTGTAACACTATCCAGGAAACACAACGTCATGACCTGGCCCAAGGTCAGCCCGTAATGAGGTGATACTACTGTAACACTATCCAGGAAACACAACGTCATGACCTGGCCCAAGGTCAGCCCGTAATGAGGTGATACTACTGTAACACTATCCAGGAAACACAACGTCATGACCTGGCCCAAGGTCAGCCCGTAATGAGGTGATACTACTGTAACACTATCCAGGAAACACAACGTCTGGGCCCAAGGTCAGCCCGTAATGAGGTGATACTACTGTAACACTATCCAGGAAACACAACGTCATGACCTGGCCCAAGGTCAGCCCGTAATGAGGTGATACTACTGTAACACTATCCAGGAAACACAACGTCATGACCTGGCCCAAGGTCAGCCCGTAACTGAAACACAACGTCATGACCTGATACTACTGTAACACTATCCAGGAAACACAACGTCATGACCTGGCCCAAGGTCAGCCCGTAATGAGGTGATACTACTGTAACACTATCCAGGAAACACAACGTCATGACCTGGCCCAAGGTCAGCCCGTAATGAGGTGATACTACTGTAACACTATCCAGGAAACACAACGGCCCAAGGTCAGCCCGTAATGAGGTGACCTGGCCCAGGAAACACAACGTCAGACCTGGCCCAAGGTCAGCCCGTAATGGTGATACTACTGTAACACTATCCAGGAAACACAACGTCATGACCTGGCCCAAGGTCAGCCCGTAATGAGGTGATACTACTGTAACACTATCCAGGAAACACAACGTCATGACCTGGCCCAAGGTCAGCCCGTAATGAGGTGATACTACTGTAACACTATCCAGGAAACACAACGTCATGACCTGGCCCAAGGTCAGCCCGTAATGAGGTGATACTACTGTAACACTATCCAGGAAACACAACGTCATGACCTGGCCCAAGGTCAGCCCGTAATGAGGTGATACTACTGTAATTACAGTCGTCGCTCACCGATTCTTCACCTGCCGTAAACAGTAAACAACGTCCAGAGCTCGGAGAAGGTAATTAATTGGAACATTAGAATGAGAGCAGGGGACTAACCTTTGAGGATGAACTAGTCAGCAACAACACTTTGCCACCAAAACTGAAGCAACGACACAGACAACATCACCTATATTTCACAGCCTTTATGGTTTAAAGCTATAGAGTAGTATTACTGTAACTATAGAGTAGTATTACTGTAACTATAGAGTAGTATTACTGTAACTATAGAGTAGTATTACTGTAACTATAGAGTAGTATTACTGTAGATATAGAGTAGTATTACTGTAACTATAGAGTAGTATTACTGTACCTATAGAGTAGTATTGCTGTAGCTATAGAGTAGTATTGCTGTAGCTATAGAGTAGTATTACTGTAACTATAGAGTAGTATTACTGTAGCTATAGAGTAGTATTACTGTAGCTATAGAGTAGTATTACTGTAGCTACAGAGTAGTATTACTGTAACTATAGAGTAGTATTACTGTACCCATAAAGTAGTATTACTGTAACTATAGAGTAGTATTACTGTAACTATAGAGTAGTATTACTGTAACTATAGATTAGAATTACTGTAACTACAGAGTAGTGTTACTGTAGCTATAGAGTAGTATTACTGTAGCTATAGAGTAGTATTACTGTAACTATAGAGCTATAGAGTAGTATTACTGTAACTATAGAGTAGTATTACTGTACCTATAGAGCAGTATTACTGTAACTATAGAGTAGTATTACTGTAACTATAGAGTAGTGTTACTGTAGCTATAGAGTAGTATTACTGTAGCTATAGAGTAGTAATACTGTAACTATAGAGCTATAGAGTAGTATTACTGTAACTATAGAGTAGTATTACTGTAACTATAGAGTAGTGTTACTGTAACTATAGAGCTATAGAGTAGTATTACTGTAACTATAGAGCTATAGAGTAGTATTACTGTAACTATAGAGTAGTATTACTGTAGCTATAGAGTAGTATTACTGTAGCTATAGAGTAGTATTACTGTAACTATAGAGTAGTATTACTGTAACTATAGAGTAGTGTTACTGTAGCTGTAGAGTAGTATTACTGTAGCTATAGAGTAGTATTACTGTAACTATAGAGTAGTATTACTGTAACTATAGAGTAGTGTTACTGTAACTATAGAGCTATAGAGTAGTATTACTGTAAATATAGAGTAGTATTACTGTAGCTATAGAGTAGTATTACTGTAGATATAGAGTAGTATTACTGTAACTATAGAGCTATAGAGTAGTAGTACTGTAACTATAGAGTAGTGTTACTGTAACTATAGAGTAGTATTACTGTAACTATAGAGTAGTGTTACTGTAGCTATAGAGTAGTATTACTGTAGCTATAGAGTAGTATTGCTGTAGCCATAGAGTAGTATTACTGTAACTATAGAGTAGTATTACTGTAACTATAGAGTAGAATTACTGTAACTACAGAGTAGTGTTACTGTAGCTATAGAGTAGTATTACTGTAACTATAGAGCTATAGAGTAGTATTACTGTAACTATAGAGTAGTATTACTGTAACTATAGAGTAGTGTTACTGTAGCTATAGAGTAGTATTACTGTAGCTATAGAGTAGTATTACTGTAACTATAGAGCTATAGAGTAGTATTACTGTAACTATAGAGTAGTATTACTGTAACTATAGAGTAGTGTTACTGTAACTATAGAGCTATAGAGTAGTATTACTGTAACTATAGAGCTATAGAGTAGTATTACTGTAACTATAGAGTAGTATTACTGTAGCTATAGAGTAGTATTACTGTAGCTATAGAGTAGTATTACTGTAACTATAGAGTAGTATTACTGTAACTATAGAGTAGTGTTACTGTAGCTGTAGAGTAGTATTACTGTAGCTATAGAGTAGTATTACTGTAGCTATAGAGTAGTATTACTGTAGCTATAGAGTAGTATTACTGTAACTATAGAGTAGTATTACTGTGACTATAGAGCTATAGAGTAGTATTACTGTAACTATAGAGTAGTATTACTGTAACTATAGAGTAGTATTACTGTAACTATAGAGTAGTATTACTGTAGCTATAGAGTAGTATTACTGTAGCTATAGAGTAGTATTACTGTAACTATAGAGTAGTATTACTGTGACTATAGAGCTATAGAGTAGTATTACTGTAACTATAGAGTAGTATTACTGTAACTATAGAGTAGTATTACTGTAACTATAGAGTAGTATTACTGTAGCTATAGAGTAGTATTACTGTAGCTATAGAGTAGTATTACTGTAACTATAGAGTAGTATTACTGTAACTATAGAGTAGTATTACTGTAACTATAGAGTAGTATTACTGTGGCTATAGAGTAGTATTACTGTAACTATAGAGTAGTATTACTGTAACTATAGAGTAGTATTACTGTAGCTATAGAGTAGTATTACTGTAACTATAGAGTAGTATTACTGTAACTATAGAAAGAAATGATCCATTTATTCAGAGTAACTCTACTGGAGAATATATCTTAGGCCTCAGAGTAACTCTACAGCTCTGGAGAATATAGTTTAGGCCTCAGAGTAACTCTACTGCTCTGGAGAAGATAGCTTAGGCCTCAGAGTAACTCTACTGGAGAATATATCTTAGGCCTCAGAGTAACTCTACAGCTCTGGAGAATATAGTTTAGGCCTCAGAGTAACTCTACTGCTCTGGAGAATATAGCTTAGGCCTCAGAGTAACTCTACTGGAGAATATAGCTTAGGCCTCAGAGTAACTCTACTGCTCTGGAGAATATAGCTTAGGCCTCAGAGTAACTCTACTGGAGAATATAGCTTAGGCCTCAGAGTAACTCTACTGGAGAATATAGCTTAGGCCTCAGAGTAACTCTACTGCTCTGGAGAATATAGCTTAGGCCTCAGAGTAACTCTACTGCTCTGGAGAATATAGCTTAGGCCTCAGAGTAACTCTACTGCTCTGGAGAATATAGCTTAGGCCTCAAAGTAACTCTAATGGAGAATATAGCTTAGGCCTCAGAGTAACTCTACTGCTCTGGAGAATATAGCTTAGGCCTCAGAGTAACTCTACTGGAGAATATAGCTTAGGCCTCAGAGTAAATCTACTGCTCTGGAGAATATATCTTAGACCTCAGAGTAACTCTACTGGAGAATATAGCTTAGGCCTCAGAGTAACTCTACTGGAGAATATAGCTTAGGCCTCAGAGTAACTCTACTGGAGAATATAGCTTAGGCCTCAGAGTAACTCTACTGGAGAATATAGCTTAGGCCTCAGAGTAACTCTACTGGAGAATATAGCTTAGGCCTCAGAGTAACTCTACTGGAGAATATAGCTTAGGCCTCAGAGTAACTCTACTGGAGAATATAGCTTAGGCCTCAGAGTAACTCTACTGGAGAATATATCTTAGGCCTCAGAGTAACTCTACTGCTCTGGAGAATATATCTTAGGCCTCAGAGTAACTCTACTGCTCTGGAGAATATATCTTAGGCCTCAGAGTAACTCTACTGGAGAATATAGCTTAGGCCTCAGAGTAACTCTACTGCTCTGGAGAATATATCTTAGGCCTCAGAGTAACTCTACTGGAGAATATATCTTAGGCCTCAGAGTAACTCTACTGGAGAATATAGCTTAGGCCTCCGTGGAAATGTCTTCAGCAGAGTTAAAGGAAAGCTAGTCCACATCTCATTAGTCCTTCCATAAAAACCCACAAGAGGTAAAACTGTATCAATCCTCAATTGACTTCCATCCACCTATTTTTCATTCTGTTTAATGAATATTTTATGGAGACGGAGGAGAATGAGGCAACTTTTGCTAAAAAATTTGCAAAAGTGAGAGGTTATATCTCTCGGGCTTAAATAAGTTTTGCCAGGCTAGTCGCACATTCGGAGACGTTCTAGTGGGAAAACACAAAGGTTGTTGATGAGAAATCCCTGCTTACCAATCATCATCTAGCTACAGGGAGGAAAAGACACTGCTGCCTACTCCACAGACTGACTATAAGAGAAGTGGCCAGTACAGGCGTGGAGGGGGGACTAACAGACCTACAGTGTACTACTGTTGACCAGGGTCCATAGGGTCCATCATCTAGCTACAGGGAGGAAAAGACACTGCTGCCTACTCCACAGACTGACTATAAGAGAAGTGGCCAGTACAGGGGTGGAGGGGGGGGGACTAACAGACCTACAGTGTACTACTGTTGACCAGGGTCCATAGGGTCCATCATCTAGCTACAGGGAGGAAAAGACACTGCTGCCTACTCCACAGACTGACTATAGGAGAAGTGGCCACGTACAGGGGGGTGGAGGGGGGGGGGACACTAACAGACCTACAGTGTACTACTGTTGACCAGGGTCCATAGGGTCCATCATCTAGCTACAGGGAGGAAAAGACACTGCTGCCTACTCCACAGACTGACTATAGGAGAAGTGGCATATTGGATCACACCAATGATTGATAATAACAGCTCATTTAAAGTTGTAAAGATATCTAGTTAAATGCACGCTAACTTTTATTAAAGCTGGTCACATAATGCTACGGTTGACTACACAGCTGTCAATAACACTGACCCAGTTTATACGACTTTAGGTGGAGTAAAGAGACCAGCAGACACTGGGACAAGGTGTCTTTGTGAGGCGGTAGCTAACAGCTAGCTAGCAGACACTGGGACAAGGTGTCTTTGTGAGGCGGTAGCTAACAGCTAGCTAGCAGACACTGGGACAAGGTGTCTTTGTGAGGCGGTAGCTACCAGCTAGCTAGCAGACACTGGGACAAGGTGTCTTTGTGAGGCGGTAGCTAACAGCTAGCTAGCAGACACTGGGACAAGGTGTCTTTGTGAGGCGTTAGCTAACAGCTAGCTAGCAGACACTGGGCCAAGGTGTCTTTGTGAGGCGGTAGCTAACAGCTAGCTAGCAGACACTGGGCCAAGGTGTCTTTGTGAGGCGGTAGCTAACAGCTAGCTAGCAGACACTGGGACAAGGTGTCTTTGTGAGGCGTTAGCTAACAGCTAGCTAGCAGACACTGGGACAAGGTGTCTTTGTGAGGCGGTTAGCTAACAGCTAGCTAGCAGACACTGGGACAAGGTGTCTTTGTGAGGCGGTAGCTAACAGCTAGCTAGCAGACACAGGGACAAGGTGTCTTTGTGAGGCGGTAGCTAACAGCTAGCTAGCAGACACTGGGACAAGGTGTCTTTGTGAGGCGGTAGCTAACAGCTAGCTAGCAGACACTGGGACAAGGTGTCTTTGTGAGGCGGTTAGCTACCAGCTAGCTAGCAGACACTGGGACAAGGTGTCTTTGTGAGGCGGTAGCTAACAGCTAGCTAGCAGACACAGGGACAAGGTGTCTTTGTGAGGCGGTAGCTAACAGCTAGCTAGCAGACACAGGGACAAGGTGTCTTTGTGAGGCGGTAGCTAACAGCTAGCTAGCAGACACTGGGACAAGGTGTCTTTGTGAGGCGGTAGCTAACAGCTAGCTAGCAGACACAGGGACAAGGTGTCTTTGTGAGGCGGTTAGCTACCAGCTAGCTAGCAGACACTGGGCCAAGGTGTCTTTGTGAGGCGGTAGCTAACAGCTAGCTAGCAGACACAGGGACAAGGTGTCTTTGTGAGGCGGTAGCTAACAGCTAGCTAGCAGACACTGGGACAAGGTGTCTTTGTGAGGCGGTAGCTAACAGCTAGCTAGCAGACACTGGGCCAAGGTGTCTTTGTGAGGCGGTAGCTAACAGCTAGCTAGCAGACACTGGGACAAGGTGTCTTTGTGAGGCGGTTAGCTAACAGCTAGCTAGCAGACACTGGGACAAGGTGTCTTTGTGAGGCGGTAGCTAACAGCTAGCTAGCAGACACTGGGACAAGGTGTCTTTGTGAGGCGGTAGCTAACAGCTAGTTAGCAGACACTGGGACAAGGTGTCTTTGTGAGGCGGTTAGCTAACAGCTAGCTAGCAGACACTGGGACAAGGTGTCTTTGTGAGGCGGTAGCTAACAGCTAGCTAGCAGACACTGGGACAAGGTGTCTTTGTGAGGCGGTAGCTAACAGCTAGCTAGCAGACACTGGGACAAGGTGTCTTTGTGAGGCGGTAGCTAACAGCTAGCTAGCAGACACTGGGACAAGGTGTCTTTGTGAGGCGGTTAGCTAACAGCTAGCTAGCAGACACTGGGACAAGGTGTCTTTGTGAGGCGGTTAGCTACTAGCTAACAGCTAGTTGGATGTGATCAGGGTCACCGTTACTGGAAGTGTCATAGAGCCTGTTGAAATCCCCCCTGACAACCAGGTAAACACACCAGGAGAGGACAGTCCCAAATGGCACCTCATGCTCCCTACAGTGTACTACTGTTGACCAGGGTCCATAGGGCCAGTGACAGGGTGGTACACTATATAAGGGAACAGGTTGTCATTTGGGATGCGTATGGGGGGGGGTGGACCAAGGGTGGACCAACGGGGGGGACCAACGGACCTTCATGTACTCAACTCTGGAGGAACAAATTCTCTTTTCACGTGCAGAACTCTATAAAGTACACATCGCCATGGAAACCGATTAACGGAAAGCCGGAGAAGCCGAAGGGGGGGGGAAATGTTTTCTGAAATCCTAAATAAATTCATAAATAAAACCAAGGAGAGGAGTAGACTGCAAACGGGTAAAAGGTTTATCGTAATGTCTGTAAACCCAGAACCACATCAAGAGGATGAATACGTTCTTGTTTATCTTGTATTACACAGACAAGGCAGCAGTAAAGTATTTTCTGTGAATAATAATTATAGGGTTTGAACCATCCTCCTACAAGCTCAGTGATTACAATCTGTTTAATTCCACCTCTGTTAACATAAATCAGGGCAGACCAGCAAAGACACACTGCAGGTGCTTTAAATACCTTGAATCGGACTGATCTAACTCTCCTGGTTAACATAAACAGGGCAGGGCAGCAAACCTCTTGAATCTGACTGATCTAACTCTCCCTGGTTAACATAAACAGGGCAGGGCAGCAAACCTCTTGAATCTGACTGATCTAACTCTCCCTGGTTAACATAAACAGGGCAGGGCAGCAAACCTCTTGAATCTGACTGATCTAACTCTCCCTGGTTAACATAAACAGGGCAGGGCAGCAAACCTCTTGAATCTGACTGATCTAACTCTCCCTGGTTAACATAAACAGGGCAGGGCAGAAAACCTCTTGAATCGGACTGATCTAACTCTCCCTGGTTAACATAAACAGGGCAGGGCAGCAAAGACACACTGCAGGTGATTAAAATACCTTAAAGGGTCAATCCATAGTTGCTACATTAATTTTTGACTTTATAAATTAATGATGTGTCCCCATTGATTCCTGAAGAAGGTAACGTATGCCTCGTGATCGTAGCAGCACCTCATCAGTATTCAACATGTAACCTTGTTATTCTCTAAAGTTTGTAAACAAAGTCAATGTAAACATACACTATACAGCCTCAAAACATGGATACAAATATTGTTTTTTCATAGATCAGCTCTGTCTATGAATTTCTCCTGCCAGGAACATAGAGGATTAAAATGAACTGGCCTTCTCCTGCTTCTCCTGCCAGGTACATAGAGGATTAAAATGAACTGGCCTTCTGTTGCTTCTCCTGCCAGGTACATAGAGGATTAAAATGAACTGGCCTTCTGTTGCTTCTCCTGCCAGGTACATAGAGGATTAAAATGAACTGGCCTTCTCCTGCCAGGTACATAGAGGATTAAAATGAACTGGCCTTCTCCTGCCAGGTACATAGAGGATTAAAATGAACTGGCCTTCTCCTGCCAGGTACATAGAGGATTAAAATGAACTGGCCTTCTGTTGCTTCTCCTGCCAGGTACATAGAGGATTAAAATGAACTGGCCTTCTGCTGCTTCTCCTGCCAGGTACATAGAGGATTCAAATTAACTGGCCTTCTCCTGCCAGGTACATAGAGGATTAAAATGAACTGGCCTTCTCCTGCCAGGTACATAGAGGATTAAAATGAACTGGCCTTCTGTTGCTTCTCCTGCCAGGTACATAGAGGATTAAAATGAACTGGCCTTCTCCTGCCAGGTACATAGAGGATTAAAATGAACTGGCCTTCTGTTGCTTCTCCTGCCAGGTACATAGAGGATTAAAATGAACTGGCCTTCTGCTGCCTCTCCTGCCAGGTACATAGAGGATTCAAATTAACTGGCCTTCTCCTGCCAGGTACATAGAGGATTAAAATGAACTGGCCTTCTCCTGCCAGGTACATAGAGGATTAAAATGAACTGGCCTTCTCCTGCCAGGTACATAGAGGATTAAAATGAACTGGCCTTCTGTTGCTTCTCCTGCCAGGTACATAGAGGATTAAAATGAACTGGCCTTCTCCTGCCAGGTACATAGAGGATTAAAATTAACTGGCCTTCTGTTGCTTCTCCTGCCAGGTACATAGAGGATTAAAATGAACTGGCCTTCTGTTGCTTCTCCTGCCAGGTACATAGAGGATTAAAATGAACTGGCCTTCTGTTGCTTCTCCTGCCAGGTACATAGAGGATTAAAATGAACTGGCCTTCTGTTGCTTCTCCTGCCAGGTACATAGAGGATTAAAATGAACTGGCCTTCTGTTGCTTCTCCTGCCAGGTACATAGAGGATTAAAATGAACTGGCCTTCTGTTGCTTCTCCTGCCAGGTACATAGAGGATTAAAATGAACTGGCCTTCTGTTGCTTCTCCTGCCAGGTACATAGAGGATTAAAATGAACTGGCCTTCTGTTGCTTCTCCTGCCAGGTACATAGAGGATTAAAAGAACTGGCTTTCTGTTGCTTCTTCTGCCAGGTACGTAGAGGATTAAAATGAACTGGCCTTCTCCTGCCAGGTACATAGAGGATTAAAATGAACTGGCCTTCTGTTGCTTCTCCTGCCAGGTACATAGAGGATTAAAATGAACTGGCCTTCTCCTGCCAGGTACGTAGAGGATTAAAATGACCAGGCCTTCTCCTGCCAGGTACATAGAGGATTAAAATGACCAGGCCTTCTGTTGCTTCTATTGCCAGGTACATAGAGGATTAAAATGACCAGGCCTTCTCCTGCCAGGTACATAGAGGATTAAAATGAACTGGCCTTCTCCTGCCAGGTACATAGAGGATTAAAATGAACTGGCCTTCTCCTGCCAGGTACATAGAGGATTAAAATGAACTGGCCTTCTCCTGCCAGGTACATAGAGGATTAAAATGAACTGGCCTTCTCCTGCCAGGTACATAGAGGATTAAAATGAACTGGCCTTCTCCTGCCAGGTACATAGAGGATTAAAATGAACTTGCCTTATGTTGCTTCTCCTGCCAGGTACATAGAGGATTAAAATGAACTGGCCTTCTGTTGCTTCTCCTGCCAGGTACATAGAGGATTAAAATGACCAGGCCTTCTCCTGCCAGGTACATAGAGGATTAAAATGACCAGGCCTTCTCCTGCCAGGTACATAGAGGATTAAATTGACCAGGCCTTCTCCTGCCAGGTACATAGAGGATTAAAATGACCAGGCCTTCTCCTGCCAGGTACATAGAGGATTAAAATGACCAGGCCTTCTCCTGCCAGGTACATAGAGGATTAAATTGACCAGGCCTTCTCCTGCCAGGTACATAGAGGATTAAAATGACCAGGCCTTCTCCTGCCAGGTACATAGAGGATTAAAATGAACTGGCCTTCTCCTGCCAGGTACATAGAGGATTAAAATGACCAGGCCTTCTCCTGCCAGGTACATAGAGGATTAAAATGACCAGGCCTTCTCCTGCCAGGTACATAGAGGATTAAAATGACCAGGCCTTCTCCTGCCAGGTACATAGAGGATTAAAATGACCAGGCCTTCTCCTGCCAGGTACATAGAGGATTAAAATGACCAGGCCTTCTCCTGCCAGGTACATAGAGGATTAAAATGACCAGGCCTTCTCCTGCCAGGTACATAGAGGATTAAAATGACCAGGCCTTCTCCTGCCAGGTACATAGAGGATTAAAATGACCAGGCCTTCTCCTGCCAGGTACATAGAGGATTAAAATGACCAGGCCTTCTCCTGCCAGGTACATAGAGGATTAAAATGAACTGGCCTTCTCCTGCCAGGTACATAGAGGATTAAAATGAACTGGCCTTCTCCTGCCAGGTACATAGAGGATTAAAATGACCAGGCCTTCTCCTGCCAGGTACATAGAGGATTAAAATGACCAGGCCTTCTCCTGCCAGGTACATAGAGGATTAAAATGACCAGGCCTTCTTCTGCCAGGTACATAGAGGATTAAAATGACCAGGCCTTCTCCTGCCAGGTACATAGAGGATTAAAATGACCAGGCCTTCTCCTGCCAGGTACATAGAGGATTAAAATGACCAGGCCTTCTCCTGCCAGGTACATAGAGGATTAAAATGACCAGGCCTTCTCCTGCCAGGTACATAGAGGATTAAAATGACCAGGCCTTCTCCTGCCAGGTACATAGAGGATTAAAATGACCAGGCCTTCTCCTGCCAGGTACATAGAGGATTAAAATGACCAGGCCTTCTCCTGCCAGGTACATAGAGGATTAAAATGACCAGGCCTTCTCCTGCCAGGTACATAGAGGATTAAAATGACCAGGCCTTCTCCTGCCAGGTACATAGAGGATTAAAATGACCAGGCCTTCTCCTGCCAGGTACATAGAGGATTAAAATGACCAGGCCTTCTCCTGCCAGGTACATAGAGGATTAAAATGACCAGGCCTTCTCCTGCCAGGTACATAGAGGATTAAAATGACCAGGCCTTCTCCTGCCAGGTACATAGAGGATTAAAATGACCAGGCCTTCTCCTGCCAGGTACATAGAGGATTAAAATGACCAGGCCTTCTCCTGCCAGGTACATAGAGGATTAAAATGACCAGGCCTTCTCCTGCCAGGTACATAGAGGATTAAAATGAACTGGCCTTCTCCTGCCAGGTACATAGAGGATTAAAATGACAAGGCCTTCTCCTGCCAGGTACATAGAGGATTAAAATGACCAGGCCTTCTCCTGCCAGGTACATAGAGGATTAAAATGACCAGGCCTTCTCCTGCCAGGTACATAGAGGATTAAAATGACCAGGCCTTCTCCTGCCAGGTACATAGAGGATTAAAATGACCAGGCCTTCTCCTGCCAGGTACATAGAGGATTAAAATGACCAGGCCTTCTCCTGCCAGGTACATAGAGGATTAAAATGACCAGGCCTTCTCCTGCCAGGTACATAGAGGATTAAAATGACCAGGCCTTCTCCTGCCAGGTACATAGAGGATTAAAATGACCAGGCCTTCTCCTGCCAGGTACATAGAGGATTAAAATGACCAGGCCTTCTCCTGCCAGGTACATAGAGGATTAAAATGACCAGGCCTTCTCCTGCCAGGTACATAGAGGATTAAAATGACCAGGCCTTCTCCTGCCAGGTACATAGAGGATTAAAATGACCAGGCCTTCTCCTGCCAGGTACATAGAGGATTAAAATGACCAGGCCTTCTCCTGCCAGGTACATAGAGGATTAAAATGACCAGGCCTTCTCCTGCCAGGTACATAGAGGATTAAAATGACCAGGCCTTCTCCTGCCAGGTACATAGAGGATTAAAATGACCAGGCCTTCTCCTGCCAGGTACATAGAGGATTAAAATGACCAGGCCTTCTCCTGCCAGGTACATAGAGGATTAAAATGAACTGGCCTTCTCCTGCCAGGTACATAGAGGATTAAAATGACAAGGCCTTCTCCTGCCAGGTACATAGAGGATTAAAATGACCAGGCCTTCTCCTGCCAGGTACATAGAGGATTAAAATGACCAGGCCTTCTCCTGCCAGGTACATAGAGGATTAAAATGACCAGGCCTTCTCCTGCCAGGTACATAGAGGATTAAAATGACCAGGCCTTCTCCTGCCAGGTACATAGAGGATTAAAATGACCAGGCCTTCTCCTGCCAGGTACATAGAGGATTAAAATGACCAGGCCTTCTCCTGCCAGGTACATAGAGGATTAAAATGACCAGGCCTTCTCCTGCCAGGTACATAGAGGATTAAAATGACCAGGCTGGGGTTGTTTGTTGTCGGTCTGTGAAGATTTCAAATATGTCAAAGCTGGATCCAATGTCTCCTTGAACATCTAGAGAGAGAACTTCTCTGGTCTCTCTGGACTAAAACCTAATTAAGTGGACAATATTACATATTGGATATTTAGAAGACAACTTTTACATTACCCTGCAGTTTCCTTATGAAATGGACTGGCGGTGAAGTAGACATATATATAAATGAGCTCCCCACAATGAATTTCAATAGAAACTAGTAAAAACAGACAAGATCCTGCAACCATGGACATGTAAATACCTTTCTATTTATAGACAAAAATTTCCTGATTAACTCCTTAGTCATATCTCAGTTTTACTCACTTACTTAGTCCTGATGATTCGTTTTTAAATCATATGAGCAAAAAATATTTAGCTTTATCTGAGACGCTAAACCAGACAAGATAAAGTGCCTGTCTATATAATGAATATGAACTGGGTGGGTTGAGGTTATTAAATATAAAGCACTAAACCTCTCTCTAAAAGCTTCACTCATTCAACAGTTTTATTTGAACCCTAAATGGTTCTCAAGTAGATGAATGAGAAAAGCTCTTCCATTGTTTAAAAATTGACATTTTGACTTTGTGCAGATTATCATGTCTCAGATTATCGTATCTCAGATTATCATCATGTCTCAGATTATCATGTCTCAGATTATCATCATGTCTCAGATTATCATCATGTCTCAGATTATCGTGTCTCAGATTATCATCATGTCTCAGATTATCATCATGTCTCAGATTTATCTCATGTCTCAGATTATCATCATGTCTCAGATTATCATCATGTCTCAGATTATCATCATGTCTCATCATTATCATCATGTCTCAGATTATCATCATGTCTCAGATTATCATCATGTCTCAGATTATCATCATGTCTCAGATTATTATGTCTCAGATTATCATCATGTCTCAGATTATCATGTCTCAGATTATCATCATGTCTCAGATTATCATCATGTCTCAGATTATCATCATGTCTCAGATTATCATGTCTCAGATTATCATCATGTCTCAGATTATCATGTCTCAGATTATCATCATGTCTCAGATTATCATCATGTCTCAGATTATCATCATGTCTCAGATTATCATCATGTCTCAGATTATCATCATGTCTCAGATTATCATCATGTCTCAGATTATCATCATGTCTCAGATTATCATCATGTCTCAGATTATCATCATGTCTCAGATTATCATGTCTCAGATTATCATCATGTCTCAGATTATCATCATGTCTCAGATTATCATCATGTCTCAGATTATCATCATGTCTCAGATTATCGTGTCTCAGATTATCATCATGTCTCAGATTATCATCATGTCTCAGATTATCGTGTCTCAGATTATCATCATGTCTCAGATTATCATCATGTCTCAGATTATTATCATGTCTCAGATTATCATCATGTCTCAGATTATTATCATGTCTCAGATCATCATGTCTCATTATCATCACGTCTCAGATTATCATCATGTCTCCTTTTAGATTCATTGAAGAATCTCTCTCTTTTTTTGTTAAACTTTTGCCCCCTTTTTTACATCCAATTGGTAGTTACAGTCTTGTCCCACTGCTGCAACTCCAGTACGGACTCGGGAGAGGCGAAGGTCGAGAGCCCTGCGTCCTCCGACACTCATCCCAGCCAAGCCTCACTGTTTCTTAACACACTGCTCGCTTAACCCGGAAGCCAGCCGCACCGATGTGTTCAGAAGAAACACCGGTTTGGCCGGCCAAAGTCTCCCCTAAACCGGACGACGTGGGGACAATTGTGCACTGCTTCATGGGTCTCCTGGTCACGGCCGGCTGTGAAACAGCCCGAGAACAAACCTGGGTCTGGAGTGACGCCTCAAACACTGAGATGCAGTGCCTTAGTCCACTGAACCAGGGTCTGTAGTGACGCCTCAAACACTGAGATGCAGTGTCTTAGACCGCTGAACCAGGGTCTGTAGTGACGCCTCAAACACTGAGATGCAGTGCCTTAGACCGCTGAACCAGGGTCTGTAGTGACGCCTCAAACACTGAGATGCAGTGGCTTAGACCGCTGGGACACAGCCCAGGAACAAACCAGGGTCTGTAGTGACTCCTCTAGCACTGAGATGCAGTGCCTTAGACCGCTGAACCAGGGTCTGTAGTGACGCCTCAAACACTGAGATGCAGTGTCTTAGACCGCTGAACCACTCGGGATGTCAGTATCTCTCTTTTTCAAACAAACAAATGTAGAGCTGGTTACAATTTCAATTTCATCCAGAAAAGATAGAACAAATATTACGGCTGAACTCAAATGTGCTGGTTGATAAAATACAGTGGGGCAAAAAGTATTTAGTCAGCCACCAATTGTGCAAGTTCTCCCACTTAAAAAGATGAGAGAGACCTGTAATTTTCATCATAGGTACACTTCAACTATGACAGACAAAATGAGAAAAAAAATCCAGAAAATCACATTGTAGGATTTTTTATGAATTTATTTGCAAACGATGGTGGAAAATAAGTATTTGGTCACCTACAAACAAGCAAGATTTCTGTCTCTCACAGACCTTCTATAAGAGGCTCCTCTGTCCTCCACTCCCCTCTCTGGGTACGTTACCTGTATTATAATGGCACCTGTTTGAAGTTGTTATCAGTATAAAATACACCTCTCCACAACCTCAAACAGTCACACTCCAAACTCCACTATGGCCAAGACCAAAGAGCTGTCAAAGGACATCAGATACAGAATTGTAGACTTGCACCAGGCTGGGAAGACTGAATCTGCAATAGGTAAGCAGCTTGGTTTGAAGAAATCAACTGTGGGAGCAATTATTAGGAAATGGAAGACATATAAGACCACTGATAATCTCCTTCGATCTGGGGCTCCACGCATGATCTCACCCCGTGGGGTCAAAATGATCACAAGAACGGTGAGCAAAAATCCCAGAACCACACGGGGGGACCTAGTGAATGACCTGCAGAGAGCTGGGACCAAAGTAACAAAGCCTACCATCAGTAACACACCATGCCGCCAGGGACTCAAATCCTGCAGTGCTAGACCTGTCCACAAACTCAACTCGTCGTGTTTGGAGGACGAAGAATGCTGAGTTGCATCCAAAGAACACCATACCTAGTGTGAAGCATGGGGGTGGAAACATCATGCTTTGGGGCTGTTTTTCTGCAAAGGGACCAGGACGACTGATCCGTGTAAAGGAAAGAATGAATGGGGCCATGTATCGTGAGATTTTGAGTGAAAACCTCCTTCCATCAGCAAGGGCATTGAAGATGAAATGTGGCTGGGTCTTTCAGCATGACAATGATCCCAAACACACCGCCCGGGCAACGAAGGAGTGGCTTCGTAAGAAGCATTTCAAGGACCTGGAGTGGCCTAGCCAGTCTCCAGATCTCAACCCCATAGAAAGTCTTTGGAGGGAGTTGAAAGTCCGTGTTTCCCAGCAACAGCCCCAAAACATGAAAGACCTGAAAATAGCTGTGAAGCGATGCTCCCCATCCAACCTGACAGAGCTTGAGAGGATCTGCAGAGAAGAATGGGAGAAACTCCCCAAATACAGGTGTGTCAAGCTTGTAGCGTCATACCCAAGAAGACCTAAGGCTGTAATCGCTGACAAAGGTGCTTCAACAAAGTACAGAGTAAAGGGTCTGAATACTTACGAAAATGTGATATTTAAATTGTATATATATATATATATATATATATATATATATATATATATATATATATATATATAAACATGTTTTTGCATTGTTATTATGGGGTTGTTGTGTGTAGATTGATGAGGGGAAAAAAACATTTAACACATTTTAGAGTAAGGCTGTAACCTAACAAACTTTTGAAAAAGTCAAGAGGTCTGAATGCTGGGGGAAGATATTAGACACATGCAGGAATAATTAGTCTAAGGATGTGTCCCAAATGTCCCCCTACATAGGGCACTCTATGGGCCCTGGTCAAAG